>NW_020537151.1:0-12041 GCF_003426905.1 Ctenocephalides felis | reverse complement strand
TCAGAAACATTTAAAACAATATTGCTGTTCATTTAATTTTTATTTCGACTTTTTTAATTTCACGATTATATTATTTATTTATTATTTGTGAATATTGTGCTATGTTTGCTTGTATGCATTCACACTAGAGATGAGTCAAATAAAGTCACAAAAACAGCCCAGAATTTTTGAATAATGCTTTAACGTTTAGAGGTAAAATTTCTTTATGTTTGAGACTTTTCACCAAAATATAAACTATAAACTATAATGGTAAAAATAAATTAGATTTCATATCGTTAAAAAATGCAAAACTTACTTATAATACTTATATTACTAAATTTTACTCTAAATAACATTATACGACTTTCTCAAGACATGCCCCACTTTAATATTTATGAAATTAGATGTGCCTATTAATTTTACCTTTAAAAATGATTTCACTCCTTCAAAATAAGATTATTTAGAATTCAGAAAGTTTTTTATTTACAAAAGAAAATTTAATTTGTCAGTAGTAAATATCAGTGTTAGGTTTATTCTAATAATAAATTTATCACAGGAGAACCATTAGGTTGCTCTATCTCTATCTATAGATATTTATCTATAAAATATATAAAAAAAAACTAATAGATCTATTCTGATTCTGATTGTTGTGGATAAATATAAAAAACAAAACAAAAGTTTGTAAAAACTATTGCAGCAACTATCAAAACTATAAAAATTCGAACTATAACTAGACGTTTTTATGCAGCACTAATTAATATAAAAAAATATGAAAGTCATACTTCAAATTTTTTCCAAATTCCTAATTCATTTTTTTTAATAAATTGCTATTTTTTAATATTCATTTATGACTTATAACGTTCAGAAAATTACCATACGTTTTAATATCTATCTCTACTATAATCTTCATCTTAAGGTTAAATAAGAATATTTTGATTATTCTAATGACGCTTTCGTAATAAGCATTTTATCACTGTGTGACCGTATATCTTTCAATACGATTTTATTCGCACGTGTATATGATGAGAACTAACTTAAAACAGTTTATTTTATCAGTATCAAATTATGGTAATTATATCATTATATTAATTGTCATCAGAATATCAAAAGATTTAATAATTACAAATTGAAGCATTACATTACTGATAAGATACCAACATATTGCAGGTGTTCGATATTATGACTATACTTGTAATATGATACAATTTTTATATTAATCATCACCACAATCGTATGAGTTCCTTTTTTATAATATTTTTATCAATCAATGTAATTCAATATGATGGGAAATATTGTATGCGATAAAGAATACTCTTAATGTGGACACCTGCATCTCATTGTTTCCAAAGTTTTCACACGCTATTGTTAGTTGCAAAAATATTTTGAAAAGTTGCATTTTGCATAAGAATATTATTGCGGTTTATATTTATATATTTACAGTCAACCCTCCTATAACCCGGCACTCGTAAAGCGCGGTTTCCGTTCAACAGTCCATAAGTTCTTTCCGAGCAGCTCTTGAATGACTTTAGTAACTGGATATTGTAAAAGGTTACTGTAAAATTTTATTAACTACTATTTTATGTTTGACAATATGTTTATATATTTTTACAATATTATTTATATAAACGTCTTGTATACAATATAGCGTTTGGTAGTGTCAGAGATCTTTCACAGCGCAGTAGTCTTTCTAAAAAAAATTCCGTTTGAAAATTTTTTGTTGAAAAACAGAATTTTCGTTTAGCTTCTATTCCATTGTTTATCAGTTTATCATTTTGCTTTTAATGTGATCTGATCAATTCAATAAAACTAAGTAATAATTTATCATATATGTTGTATTTTAACGCGGTACCAATGATATGTGATTTGTACTAATTTTATGAGTTTCTTATAGCGCGGTTTCTATATTACTCGGAACGTTCTTGTACTTTGTACGAACGTACATGTTTCTTTATATTAAAATAATACTGGTTTATAAATTCACATATTTTGAATGCTGTTGTCTTATCGAGCAACTTTAACACCCACAATTTCAAATAATAACAACGATGATCAATATTGTGTTCATAACAATTTTACAGCTTTTTTCGACTTTTGTTTACTTTAATAATATTTGATTATTTTAGTCACTATTTTTTATAAATATAATTCTTATTTTTATACTCACATTACTGTAGAATAAAAATTATATATGATAAATATAATATGAAACAAGTACGACAACTACAGCAATATTAGCTGACCCAAATCTATAGAAATAATTTATTTATCTATATCGATTTGGGGTCAGATAATTTCTATAATAAATTATAATTTATTGTAACTGTAAATTATTATATTTAATTTCAATTAAAAATTATTAAAACGCCGTTAATAATATTATGAGATTCATGATACTTTAATCAATGATTAATTTTAATTAATGCAAAGTGATAAATTAAAGCTAAAGTAATGATTTTTTTAGCTGAAGGAAGTGATGAAAATGTTTATACATATTAGTGTATGAAAAATATGAGTTGCGTGCAGATTATCAGATATAGGTTTCTAATCGTAAGTCCACATACCCTAGTTCCAAATGTCAAAACTAAATTATATGTTTTCAGAAAACATTTTTATTTTTATTTAGATTTCTTGTCAACAAACACAGACATTTATATAAATATCTCTAAATATAAATGTGTGCTATTATCTAGCAGTTCAAGTCAAGAAAACTAACATACACAAAAGAAACAATTGACGTAATTAGTGAAAAAAATTGAAAATAAAAATTGAAAATTATAAATAAATATAAAGAGATAAGGCTCCTGCCAAGCAATCACAAAATTCCGTATTCAAATCCCGCATTACGTGCAACCTGATACCCAACAGTGATATCTGTTTTTCTTTGTAAATATAAATTAAGAATATTACAAGTAAAAATAGTCTTTTCGAATATAAATTGCAAAAAATACTTATTTGAATTACAAATAAAGTACTTATTTTGAAGTAGTATTAAACCAGGCACAAAAGTTCTATTCGAATTTACATACTTTCTAAACCAAAAAACTACATTACAATACATAACGCGTATAAAACAAGCAACTATTGAACTATGTTTAATAAAATTCTCAGTTAATTCCAAATTATAGAAATATGTTTTTTACTGTTTTTCCAAAATTTGTCATCAAAAAGGAACAGCCAGGGAACTAACAGATCCAATATCTCAGTTTTAAATTTAAAATAATTTTACTAAATAATAGCTACATTACCCAACCAATACAAAATATAAATTTCATGGCACATTTTACAAGGATATTGCATGTAATCTTAATCTGTTTTTTTTTTAGAAATATTCATCAGCAGAAAGTTGGAATAACTATTCATTTATCTCTCTTAAAATCTTTTATCTCTTTTAAAATTGCTTATTGACTAAATTCTCTTTTTAATTACTATCTTCTTATTGAAAAACTTGCCAAGGCAAAGTTTCAGTTGGTCCTTTTTATTCCACCAATACGTAAAATCCAATTATCATTGATATATTTTTATTAATATTAATTACTATATTTTTTAATTTGATGCAGCAATGCCGGGTAAGTGCTGTTTTTCCTTTGAAACATAGTTTATCTACATTTCCAAGTAAAAACTACTAGTTGATATTAGGATGTCAAAGGTAGGTATCGAACATGAAACTTTCTGGTTTCAAGGCCAAAACTTTTACTACTAAGCCATGGAAAACGCTATTCCGCTTCGTAACTGGAATAGCATAACCAGTCAAAATATTTTTACTTATATTGTGTTTTTCCTGTTTTAACATTCATTATATATATTTGAATCCCCAAACTCATACAGAACAAAAGCTTAATAATTGTTTTGTTTGGCAGGTATTAATATGCTAAAGAATATGTCGCTTTGCAAAAATAATTTGTCAAGCTCAAAATAGTCTCGGTTTTGATTCCAGCCTAAGCCTGCTTGATATCAAGCTGTATGATATCAAATTTACAACTTGGGTTTCAGATTTCAAATATAATTTCAAGCAAAAATTGCTGCAACACGTCAATACTATTAGATATACATATGTGATCTACACATAAAAAAAGTGGTTGACCGCTGAGTAGCCCTTTCAAGTAAAACTGGAGGTATAACAGAACAGATAGTGTTAAATTGAACACAAATTAGTTCTGACCGCTGGTAATGCATTTCGTTTTGTAAACTCCGTATAATAAAACATTATTATTAATTAAATTTTGACAATGTGTGTAGAATAAGAGAACGGTGTTATTTTTTTAATATCAGTCAAAATAATAAATAATTCAAGTCCACTGCTATTACGTGATCGATTTTATTTCCGCTGGTATGCAGATTTTATAACATTGAATTGCTATATTAAAGGTTTATTCAGTAGTGTTTATATAATAATTTAGCATAGTTTATTGCGCAAATGCCTATATTATGTTATTTGCGACAATGCATTAAAATAAATCGTCACAATGACATTAAATGCAGTCCAAGCTCATCGATAATGCTCAATATATTCATTTAATTATTATTGATATAAACAGTGGATGATAATCCGCTTCTGATTTTGTGACATGGTCTGTGAAAACAACAAATGAAAACGTTTTTATGATAATTTGTTTTTGGTTAATTAAAATTATTTGTAAATCAATTTGAAACTGATTGCAATTAGCGTTTAAAAATATTTACGAGGCTATTGAGTGCCCGAGTTATGAACCCATTGTACAAGTTAGATAACCACCAAAGTAATACATTTATTTTTTATGTAATAATATTTGCTGAAATATTACTTTATATACACAAACTAGCATAAAATTCTCGTATATCCGTACACACACATACATCCATTTTTTCTAAGGAATGCCAAAATGTTCGGAAACCTTTGAAACGTGAAGAAAAATAAAAAAATTCATTTTCGATTTTTGACAACTTAACCTACCGGAAGTTAATAACATCAATCAGACTGATATTGTGTTGGTCAAGGTGTATATCGAATCTGGAACCAAATTCAGAATTAGCACAGAAGACGCACGATATTAAATTGTAGTATAAAATATATACGTATTCGGTTTTTATATAATAAATTCACCTTCGGTTTCAAATAAACCATATAATTACAATGTTATTTGCGATAATATCTACATCTGCACTAATCAATGAATAAATTAGTAATATCTGCATTTTTTAATGAATAATTACAGTAATCAAACTAACATAACTTAATTAATCTCTCGTGCACAATAATATCGCGCTCCTGTCCGACAGGAGAAGAGGAAAGAGTTGAAGGTGCATTGTTACTCTTGTGCATTTTAAATTTGTTTAATTACAGGAAGCATATGGCCAGCTCGCATAAATCACAATGAAACTAATTAAAAATAATGTATTCATAAAGTTTCACAGTGCTTCGAGGCTATCTTGTAATATATAAATAGTAAATGCACACCGAAAACTTTCACAGAAAGATCAGGAAGCATTATTACTATGTAACGAGGTAATAATCAGAAATCGATATATCGAACTGAAAAAAATATTAAAAAATGCATTGTGAAAGGCCACAACAAATTAATCCCGTATAGAACTGCAGCAAAGAAAAGCTATATATAGCCATCATTCATAGATTTTAAACTTTTTTCATCATACAAGCTATATAGAGTAGGGCAGGGTACAAAGATCCAATTTCACTTTCAGCAATCCTAAGAAAGTTAAGAACCATACCAATTACATGAGAATAAACAACACGCATCAAACAAACTACTATCTGTCCTTATTTAGTAAAACTCCCATCTAATTCAGGAATATAGAAATGCGTTTTTTTCTGTTTTCAAAAGTTTGTCACTTGGTTTTTTTAACCCTATAGTTGGCGTAAAATGGGACGGCCAGGGTCCAAACAGGCTCAATGTCTTCTTAATTTTAAACAAAATGTATGAAATAATAGCTACAATGTTTAAGCAATGCAAAAAATATTTTTTTGAAGTAAAACTTCTTTAAGCACGACTAAGGAGTAAATCTGTGTAACTTTAAGTGCCTATGATTCGTCATTCGCTCTCGATGAGATCATTTCTATACGGGTCGATTGTGATTGATCGTTGTGTCACGTGAGTATGATTGCTTTGATTGTATGACTATACATAGTGTATGAATAATTATAGTGAAAATTATAAAACAAAAAATGAGAAATCTGACGTGTAAGAAACGTAAGTTTATTGAAGTAATTTGTTTTATTCGTGATTACTATATATTTTTAAGGTTATTAATAGAAATTATTTTTATAGGCAAGACAGATACTACAGCTGTTCAAAGAATCAAACTGTATTGCAAGCGAAAAAGTAAAAAAAAGCAAGCAGTCAATGAACGTATGTTAATTTTAATTACATGGAGTTCTTCAAACACAATTATACGTATAATAAGTGAAACTGAAAAAAACAATATTTATTTAGGCGTTGTTTAAAATAATTAATATCTGCATTTTATAGATATGAAAAAAATTAAAGTAACATAGCTTCATTCTATCAGGCCGCATATTTTAGAATTACATCTCAGACACTTTGGAAGTTTAGAGGAAGTCTGTCTATATGGTTTTTCGATTATGATAGCTATTAAATATTACAAAGTTGCATATTTTTATGAATAATAAAAAATAAATTAATATTGAGATTTATTACTCTAAACAAGAGATTCAGCACAAAAATAGTGTGTATAGCTGTGTATCAAACCGATATACTTCATAATGGACATTTATGCAGTTTATTTATTGATAGTGTTAATGAAATTATTCAAGATTGTTGTAAGTCTACTTTGTAAACAAATATTATAGAGTTTATTAATCAACAATTACTTCATTTCACTAATAAAGTTTTAAGTCGTAAACGCTTATTACAATGACAAACCGATCATGCCTGAAGTGTGACTTTAATCACATTATTATTTTCAAACATTATAAATATATTTAATAGTATTATAAGTATGAAATTCATAATTTTTATTATATAAATATGTACAATGGTTAACATTAAAAAATGTGTGCATTACAAGTGTTACCATATTACTCATAAAAATTATTCTAAATTTTTATATTATGTATATATTTTACTAAAATGCCATCGTATAATAGCAAAAATGTTTATTTTAATTTACTGTTATTTGTAATTTATCATAGAATATAAGCGAAATCAATTTCAGAATAGTGTTTGCATGCTTCAGGAGCATTTTTATGTGGCATAGATTGCAGTGGGCAAATCATCAATTTAATTTGTATTAACTGCCGTTTTAAGTTATATGCCAGATACTTCTACCTTAAGAATTAGTTAGTTATTTTTATACTAACAATTTCTAGAAATAATTGTTATGGCTGAACACCGTTTGCCGGGCCAGCCAGTATATATATATATATATATATATATATATATATACTGTTTATAAATAAATATGTCCACCAAATTATGAATATTATGTGGTTTATGAAAATTCTGCGTGATTCGCAAATAACCGATAACAAATAATACATGTCCGCACTATATATAGTACTTACACATTTTAATGCAGCCATAGGCATAAATTTATCATAATTGATTAGCTTTACAAAACATACAATAATTTTATAATAAAAGTATTTAACTGTATCTGTTACATGTATCATAAATCGCGAAAGATAATTTTAATTCAATTGATTTTCATTACGTCGGCAAAAATAAATGGAAATATTTATTTCATCTGGATTGCAAATATTTTAACTGTGGTTATTATTTTTGTTAAAAAAAACAAATGGACAGAGTTTGTAATGATGTACATACATTAAAACTAGATTAGTACAAGTTTTGAATATAAATTTGGATTGAAATTTGAGAAAACGTTGAAGATCTTTTTATTCACCGCATAGTTTTTAATTTATCTAAAATTCATGTATCTGATGATTTTCATAAAATGAAATATTGTTCAATAATAATATATTATACACACTTTGTACTATAATAATTAAAGCATATTCGATAATTGAGTTTTTCTGAATTTGTTTTTTTTATTTGAAAAGCAATCAGAACTATACATATTATATGAGATATTGTGATGTAATTCCTAGTGTAATTATAAGGCAAACCAGTGATTGACCAATGTCTATCAAAATTCTTTTTGCTGAGAAATAAAAATATGCTTGATATCAAGCAATTTAAACTTTATATCAAGCTATTTTGCAACAGAATTCAAAGCTATTTTCAACGATCTATAAGCTGTTATTAAGAGATTTTTTTAGATTATTTTTAGAAAGCAACTAATTAGTTGTTCAATCTCTGTAATATATATAGACATACGCAACAATGTCCTGAAAGATATTTTAATCTAAAATCATGTTTAATTCTGTATATAACTAAAAAAAAGATTATTTATTTAATCTGAAAAGTAATATCACTACGGCTTGAGTCCGACATAGAAACAAATTCTGTATTGTGTGGTTTCAAAACCAAAGCTTTTAACCACAAAGCTCTGAGATAGGTTTTGACAGAGAGTGCAACACATATTATACATAAAATATTCAATTGGCTGATGTAATGCATTTTCATACATCCAGCTCTATTAGAAAGAAACCCAATGGTTTTCCTTCAAATTTTTGATAAAATTTTCACTTTACATGTTTCTAATTGTGATATGATATATATTGCAGTAATGGATAATTTCATTTGGAACATATTAGACCAGTCATTTAAGCTTAAATTAGGTAAAAATCTCGGAATTCGAGATACCCAGCTGTAAATACCCTAAAATAGCACCCTAAAAGTTGTCTCAAAACTACATATGGTACGTACAGCCTACCATATCTAGGTTTTGAGACAACTTTTAGGATGCTATTTTAGGGTATTTACAGACTTACAGCTCGGTATCTCGAATTCCGGGTAAACTTACTATAATAACTGGACTATATGTATATATTCGTTCACTATCACGACTGCTTTATATCATGTTGAATATGAATTTTAACTCAAAACCTTGTTGTTGCATGGCAAAAGCTCTTGCAACTGCACTAAGAACCTTTATTAATATTAATAAGAGAAAAGCAGAGTATTTATAGTATAAAATGTCCAGGTAGTAAAGTAACAGTATTGTCAAAAAATATTTATTTGTAAAGTCAACTACTTGTGAAATTTGCAAAAGTGCTATTGTGCAGATTAAGATGTGTTTTGTGCTGCATTATATTTATCACAACTACTTAAAGTACTGCAATTTAAAATTTATGAAATAAAAAAAATATTTAATATTATTTTACAAATCTATGACCTAAATTTAAAGGTGGGATGAAGTGGGACGAAGTTGATTATTAATACATATGCCCTAATTGAGCCATTGTATGTATCAAATAGTTTATGTGTCATATCAAAAAATATGTAAGTCCTCAATAAAATTCCGATAATGTGATTATGTTAAATAACATAATTGACAAAAAATTTTAATATAATAATAGTATTTTGTTCTACCAGTAAGCACGATGGTTTAAATCTCTAAGTTGTACCTTACGATGAGGCGATATTTTGGGAATTTACACAATTCTTTAGAATTAAAAAAAAAAAAACTGAGTTTTGCTTTTGATCGTTAATTGATGAAAATGTAAATAAAATCAAATTGTATTTAATGAACGTTTCGATACAATATCTGTATTAATCAGTGTTTTTTAAACATTCCAAAATCATTGATGATTATGGTTTAGTCTGCACATTGTTATGCACTTTAATTCAAATTTTCGATTTACTTTGAACCATTTTTCCATTTGTTTATATTATACGTTTTTTCTCGTATACTATAATATATATAACAACTGTATAGCCTAGTGTTAAATATTTAATAAATTTGTTCGAATATTTGTGATTTTTTTTGACAAATTTACTATAACATATATTAACACACTGGTATAGGTAATCAGAGACTATTAAATTAGAAATTCAAGAAAAACAAATAAAGAAATAAGACCTCAATGTAGAGGTTATGAGAAATATCCTATATAGAGAATTGATAAATTTGTGTAATTCTGTAGTAAAAGAGACTAGGTACGGTTGTGCCCGGGTACGGTAGTGACAGTCGTCATAACTGCTAAACTATACTGATTATGAGATAGGGTCCAAAGGAAGAAAGGTGTTAGAACAAGTTCCCATTATTGCTTTCAGCCAATGCCTTACAATCTGTAGACCGCGCTGCTTTTATAGAGTCAAACGTAAGTTTTTATATTCAAATTATTTCAATACTAATTGCTGATTGTATACAGATAAATCACTTTGTGTTATTTTGCTGTGAATTGAACATAATATTCATTACCACCAATTTGTTTTTGCTCAGATAATTACGTCCAGTCGTCATGATGTTTTGCGTTGGGTACGGTTGTGACAAATTTTGTGGGTACGGTTGTGGCTTGTCATTTTGTCTTGTCCTTTTTGGATAAAGATTAAACCGACAAAAAATCTAATTGAGACAAAGTACGAAAGAGAAAAAAATAAGAAAATTTAATATACGAAAAAAATCTTGACAACTTTGTTCAAAATTATTTTTTGTTATATGTTTATATTTTATTCATGAGCTCTTAACGTCAAATTCCTTATAAAACATTTGGTGTTTATCTATTGGTGTTTTGATGTTTTGGTGTTATCTATTGTTTTAAACTTATTTTTATGCTTGTCACAATCGTCCCTGGGAGTGTGAACGGTTGTGACACTCGCCCTTTTCTTGCATAATTAGACTTTATAACTAATCCATCTATTCTATTTAAGATCAGTATTTCAGTATTTCCACGTAAAAAATGATCAAATTATCTTTCATTTAATTTTCTCCCAGTTAACTAGTAAATTAACGAAATTATGGCTGATCAAAAAAGTTGCACAGCCGAACCCAGCCTCCTCTATATAAAAATCTTAAAACTAAAAACCCATTAGAGGTTTGTGTAAAGAAGGAAGGTGAAGGTTATACATCTCATTCGATAACTCTAGGTCAATATTGTTGGTTAAGATATTTGCTTTTGTTTACTAGTTACATAATTTAATATAGAAACATTCCCAATGAACCATTTAATACTTTCTCGTTTTTAACTAACTTTCTCGTTTTTAAACTAACAAATACCATAAATTTCTTTCCATCTATGATATTTGAAATAATGAAAAATATATATTTAGTACATCAATGTCGTGACGAATTCTAAATTCAAATAAACAACGTATAAATGCAATTCCAAAACAGTGCCGACAAATAGGTGAAATAAATGCATAATAATTGAGTAAAGCAAAACTCACTTCATAAATTGTGCTTCATCTAGTGCTGAAATTGTGATAACTTGAAATATATGTGAAAACATGCACCGACGGTAGGCCGCCGTTTCACGCAGGAGTAAATCATATGCGACTGCCGGGCCGTTTCACTGTTTCGCAGTGACGGCAAGTGCGACTGTGTTTCGGGACATTTTTTCAAATGAACGAGGAACTTCTACCTATATATCGTTTGCAGACCATTTTCGAATTCTGTTCACAGGTAATTTTGAATTGAAATATTAGTCCGATGTTTCGAACCAGCTGAAACATTTACAATAATGTTTGCTGTTGCGAAGGTAACTCTTGACGTATTGGTAACTTATAATAACGTAGGTAATATATAGGAATATATTAGGGTGGTCTTTAATGTGGATGTTTCTAAATTTCTTTGATCCCAGGGTCTCAAATGCTTCCAAATTGATAAAAAAATTCTCTGAAAGTTTTAGCTCTTTATATTACTTTGAAGATAGTCCGCACGCTACCCAAAGTTTCTCAGTTCTTCTTCCAAAGTAAATACTTATTTTGTAAAATATATCAACTTTTTTATGTATGATCAAAAAAACAAATACAATGGTATTCTCAAAATTTCGATTCACTTGTCGCTAAGTTATAAAATTCAAAAAAACAAATATGGAATTTTACCCATATGATTTCCATAAGAAAGTTTGATTGAAGTGTGGAATCCTTAAAGTTAATATTAAGATCTAAAACTTTCAGAGATTTTTTTTAGCAATTTGGAAGCATTTGAGCCCTTGGAAGCAATAACAATTTGGAAATATCCATATTAAGGACTACCCT
>NW_020537150.1:0-25430 GCF_003426905.1 Ctenocephalides felis | reverse complement strand
AGAAAATTAATTTACAGTTAATTTAGTGCTTTAAAAACAGTTTAATTAAGAGTTTACAATATAAATCAATTACAATTTTTAAAACATTTATAAAGTTTGTGAATTAGCCATCAACCCCGTAAATACACTCTCAAAGTTTATTTTAATTGAACTTTAAATAATGGCATGGAATAAAAGCCTGTACTTTAGTTTTTGCATAAATTAGCTTTCGGAGTAAACCGATCGATTTCGCGAATATTTCATACCATATCAAAACATTTTCGCTTGGTTATCGCCATGGTATTACGCCAGCAAACAACATAGGGCAGTGCCGACAAAAACATAACCTTAGTTAGTCAAAGTACATAGGCTAATGCGGGTCCATTAGCTGTAGCCAAAAAGTAATGGCGTAAAATGATTTTCTGTGTTACGTAGCACCGAGCGTAGAGGGCACCCTCCCGAAAGGCGAGGGCGTAGAGGGCACCCACACCGCCTACGAGCAGTAAAGTCCGGCCGGGACAGCCCTTGTGCGACATACACGCATGCACGATATTTATCATTGCATAAATGCCATCAAACCGAGACCCCTGGAAGGGTGTGAAACTTAGGGTACGTGAAACTAAGAGTCAAACTGACAATGAGGGAAGCACTATAGATACTCAAGTTAAGACAGATTATATATTCGCGGTTTAAACCATATTTGAATTCAACACTCTATAAATACCACGATTTCAATAGTCTGGTAATATACAAATAAATATATAATGTAAAGATACAAATTTTTATGTCTTTAACATATTATGAATTATGTTACCGACGATTCAAATGAAAACTACATACTTTTATAATTTATACAAAAATTAAAGTACAGGCTTTCATTCCATGGCATTATTTAAACTTCAATTACAATAAATTTATAAATCTTGTAAATGTTTCAAAAATTGCAATTCATCTGTAAACTGTTAAATAAACCGTTTTTCAATCTCTTAAATAACTGCAAATTTTTCTGCTTTTGAATGAGTTAAATAGCTTTTTCTGAAAATATACAATGGAATTTAAAATCCTCGCATTTTATATATGATTCAACTTTAAGTAAAATACAAGTTTTTTTGGTAACTATGTAATTCTAGTCTAAAGGCTTGCACTTTTTGTGA
Source organism: Ctenocephalides felis (assembly GCF_003426905.1). Classification (NCBI taxonomy): domain Eukaryota; kingdom Metazoa; phylum Arthropoda; class Insecta; order Siphonaptera; family Pulicidae; genus Ctenocephalides; species Ctenocephalides felis. Next base: position 24,297 of record NW_020537150.1, on the reverse strand, counting down.
CTTTTGAAAGGCCATGAAAAAAGTCAATCGATATTTTTACTATCCATTTTTATAAGTTATTAGATAATCTTTTACAAATATGAAAAAAAAAGAAAACAATAAAACTTCGGCAAGTGATGTAGTGGGGGAACTCAAATAATTAGTAAACTTCAGTTGACGATATTAAAAAAACTTACGGCTTTGCACAAATTTAGAACGCCATACTCCTACGCCTAATTTTAGCCTTCCAAAAAATGCGATAGAATAAAATATTTTAATCGAGAATGCCGCATTAGTATGAACTATAGTTAAGTTAAAAACGCTCTTTTCTCACGAACAGTTACTGCCTGAAATTATTTTTATTACAACTTTCTTTGATATTCTCGAATTTTCAAAAAAGCGTAAAAAGAGGAATGAACGTAGTTCACGAAGATAAGAAAGTCTAATAAACAAACAAAAAAAATTAAGTAAATCGGTCCAGTAGAATTTGAGAAATCGTATCAAAAAAGACAGTTTCAAAAAGAAATTTAAAATTTAGCAGAAAGGTTATCGTAATCATTCAAGACTAACCTAAATTATGAAAAAAATCTCATATAGATATTCTTGAATAGTTCAATTTTGATGATATAGAATTAATATATAACTTGCATACTAGAATTAATCATTTTTAAAAATTACATTTGCATAAATTGCTTTCATTTGTTGAATGTGGTTGTAATGTAAAATAGATAGTGTTGCAGATGTGTATTCGAGTATTATGTAAAAAGTAAATATTGAATTTATAAAAATGATCAATAAAATTAGTTAATTTCGGTTTAAACACTGTTTAAAATGACTGACTTTTGTGATTCAATATGGTAAACTTCGTATAATTACCTCAAGTTCGTTCGTTACATACGTTAATTTATTACATATACGTTAATTTATTACATATTTATTTATCTTAAGGATAGTTAATTAATTACATATTTTTTTATCTTAATAATATGTAAGTTCAATGAATATTACGAATATTGAATATCTACTTTTAGAAATGTAATGAAATAAATAACACGATTTACAATGAATTGACTAAAATATTCATATCAAAGATGGTGATCTTGAATGAGAGAGAAAACCGTACGTAATAATTATTCGAGTATTGTATTATAAAAAAACTTATATTTAGTAACTGTAATAAGAATTTTGTTAAATAAAAATCTCTGAAAATTACTACAATTTTTTAAGTCTGCAATTGTGTCATATAGAGACAGTTTTCTTTAATGATTAAATGTACGGCATATTCTGAATTGAGAAAGATTTTTAGAAAAATGTTAAGCTAGATAAGGTATGAGGCAAAAAAATATTTGGATTTTATTAACCAAAGACATATTTCAAAGAACTAACATAAAATGTTCATAATTATTGCTAAGTTAATTATAATTTAGCTATTTGGAGAAATCCCTAGCAGTCTAAAAACAAATTGAAACAAAATTTAAACAGATAAACTTTTAATATGATTTATGTATATGAATTTAATCTGGAGCACTAATCCAAGGGTAAATCAATCAGTTTATCTTGCAATGACGACTCAATGGAATGATTTTTTACATTCAGTAATATTTTAAAACTCAGAGCAACAATATGCACGACTAATTTGAACTAAAATTATTCTTTATAAAAACTCGATAAGTTCGTGAAAAAACTTATTACAAAGTTATAATCAAATTATTTATACTTTCATAAAATGTAGATTCTAATGGATTCTTTCAATATTTTTAATACTTTCAATAATCTTATGTGACAAGAGCTCGATTAGTATGTATTAATTCAACAGCTTAGCAGTTTTAGATAATACAAAAACTTTTGAAGTGGATTATTTTCATGCAACATATTTAATAACGCTTACGAGGAACTTACGTAGAAGTTGAGTGAAAAAAGTTTTAATCTATGAAGTAATTAGCAGAGTAATTAGCGATTGGAGTGGATTGGCATTAAATTATTTAGCCATGATGTTTTTTGTAATATAAAACTAATGAATACAATTTAGATCTGTAGTATGATAAATATGTGGATTATTCATGCATTCATGCGGCCTACATTGCGCGAGTACATGCAAAGCTTTTATTAAATTGCATTGAATTGAATAAAACATTCATTAAATGGTGAAGAATGAGAGGCCTTTTAAATTAAATTATATACGCATTTGAGATTATTAATATACAGTAATTAAATATCAGGAGTAATTTAGAACGATGTATATCTTTTTTGATACAGATTGTATCTGTAAAAACTTATTGCGTTTCATATATACATACATTATATATATATATATATATATATATATATATATTATATATATATATACAGTAGAATCCGATTAGTATGACGCCGGATATATTGACAACCGCTTATTATGACGCAATCGCACTAAGAAGTTTGGTTTCCATATAAAATTCCTTAAAAAAACAGCTGTCTAGTCGGATATATTGACATCGCTTACATTGACATGTCGCTTATAATGACCCATTTTTGCAAAAAATTATGTCCAATTATAATGACCGACATGATTTTACATGATGTGGCTAAGTCTACGAAAGCAATTGATATATCTTTTGTGCATAATAGCACTAGGGACTGTTTTAAAATTATGTAAAGAAATCAATCAAAAATTTCTGATTACTTACATTAATAAATCTAAAATATATATAAAATAAAAAAATGTATATATATATGTAAAGAGTATATATTACAATATAATCTTCATTTTGTGTAGGTATGACATTAAGTTTAAAAGTTGCATCATGATGTCAAGCTACATTTTTCTTAAAAAGAAACTTTTTAACTACCTTAAATAGCAATTTGGAGAGAAAAGGTAGCACATGACTAACTTTGACTTTACATTTTTAAATTATAAAAACTTTAAGTGATGGGAAATAAGTTGGTTCGTAAAAATAACTTCCAATGTCTTTGTCAAGCCAATTATCACACGTCATCGGTCGTAAGTGAATTTTCCACCTTATGTGATTGCGATTGTTTCAGCACTGTGTTTTACATATAATACATATAATATTATAGAAATTTATATAATATACATATAATATTATAGAAATTTATTTAAATAGTATAAATAGCTTAAATTATTGTTTAATATTACAAAATAAAGTTAAGTTATTCTTTTGCAGTAAAGTATATATATACGTAAACTAAGTTATTCTGGAAATTCAGGAAATATGAGAAATCACCTTACTAAGTTAAAAGATTAATTTGAATAAAATTATGTATATTTATCTATATTTTTAAGTATAAAATGAATATGATTTCTGTCTAATATGATGATTTCCTAAACGATATAGGAGACTAATTTTTTTGTTGCGTAGTGTCAGCCTACACTCTTTCACCCTTTTTCGAAGTTAAATATAGTACACATCACCCTTTTCAATATAATATATATTTCATATCATCCTGTTTCAAAATAATATTTATATAGTTATAGATATATATATATATATATATATATATATATATATATATATTATATATATGGGGAAGACTGGGTACGCTTGAGCCAGGTTACGGTTGTGACAGTAGTCATAACAGCTAAAGAATACTGATTTTGTGATAGAATCTGAAAGGAGAAAGATTAAGTAAGTTTGTTGAAACAAGTTTTCATCATTGAATTGAGTCTGAGCCCTACATTAACATGATTTGTGAAACGAACTGGTTTTTAAAAGACATTTTTTGTTCGATTTCTTTTAATAATAACTGTTACTTGTATACATATAGACCACTTTCTTTGCTATTTTGCTGTAGTTGAATATTTAAGTAGTTAACTACCAGCAATTGTAGTAGTAGTAATTGACATTGACATTTTTTATTTTTCAATGTACATTTTCCTACTGTTGAAAACTTCTTAATAATGGTTCGAGTGTAACTCTACATTTGAATTTTATTATCTATTACTTTCTTACTTACTTCTGAATTTTTAATCCGTATGATTCATTAAAAAATGATCAAGTTAAATGAAATTAGAAATTAAAGACAAATCGATCAAACTGATATTGTTTTGTCTGTTAAATATAAAGCTTGATGCTTATTAAGTTTCACAATATTAAACATTTAGACAGATGATGCCGAATATATTTTTTGTGTTAAATGTTCTGAAAACAAATGACAAACTCGCATTCTGACGTTTATTTGAAACAAATACAGTGAAGTAGAAATAAAATCTCATTCTAAAATTAATTAATCGGTGAACGTTTTACATTGATACAATGATTCGGTAAGCTCTTAACAAGTATACAATTGACTTTTAAACTCACCTTGTTTGACTATTTTCTTACATATAAAATATTTGTCAACGTTTCAGAGGTGATCAAAGTAAGGACAACATGGTTAAGAAACCAGAGAGTGAGAAGTCTACTGAAGGCAAAAAGCTTAAGCATGAATGCCTTCCAGCAGGAAAATACTGCCTTATCAGTTGTGATATGGATACAACTGGACGGAGGTTAATAGATGAAATATGCCATATAGCAGCATTCACTCCAACTAGCCAATTTTCTCAGTACATAATGCCTTATGCAAATGTAAACCCAAGTGCTAGGCGAAGACATAATATCCGTGTTACGTCTGATGACCGTTTTAGAGTTTTAAGAAGCAATATAAACAATAAGGTTATAAAAACAAAGTCAGAAATATGTGGGTTAACAGATTTTTTGAATTATCTAGAAGAAGTCAAGTCAAAGGCAGATGGAGCAGGTGTAATTCTCATATTCCACGAACCTAAGAAAATGGTATCTTACATGCTCTTAGAAGCTCTTCATCGTTACCATTTACTTGGAAAGTTTCAAGAAATTGTTAAGGGTTTTGCAAATGGACATGCATTAGCCGAAAAGAAATGTTCAACTACCATGAAGTCTTTCAACCTTAAAGTTTTATCCAGAGTCCTACTAGATCGAGAAGAACAATTTGATAATGCATCAAATAGAGCAAAAATTATTTGGGAAATAGCTCAACATCTTGGTCAAGGTGAACAAAAGAACTTAGCAGCTGCTACTGGAGATCCAAATCGCGTAATGTTAGACACCTTGGTAGAAGTATTTCGCCAGTATTCTTATCCTACGTCTGTAGAATTAGATGAATTAAAAGAACTGCGCAAAGTAGCTGAAAGAAGCAGTTCATTCCAGCCAATATTTAGTGCAGCTGGCAAAATGAATTATCGGGATATTCAGCACATAAATGTTTTAAGATCAATATTGGCTGAAGGCAAATCTGATTATAATACCATGAAAAGTACATATGAAACAGAAGGAAAACAAGGCCTAATAAAGGAATTGGCCAAATTGCAAATTACAAGGAAAGATCTTCAACATGATTTATTAGAGATATTGGACTCACACTTTGATCCAAAACGTACTGCCACATTTCCCAATATTACGCCAAAAACAACTAAAAATAGGAAATTAATTAAGATTGTTAGCAGTGATGATAGTGGAGCTGTGTCTCTTGATACAACTCGAACAACTTCTCCTTTAAAGAATGCTGCAGATAAAACTGTAAAGACTAATTAAATTGAATGCCAGATAATTTTGATTTTTGATAAACATATGTTGGTATGTAGTTCTGAATTTAATATACTTGAATAAAACCCATTCAAATGATCATAATTCGTATTTTTTTAATTTGATTTAAGAAATCTTAATGTATGACTTTATTTTTTTTATCTGCTGTAAAGTTTTATGATACATTATTAGCTCAAAACTATTTCAAATTCAGTTTTTGTTAATATCCAGAAGTCATACAGATTATGTTTATATGAATTTTGATTTATCGGTTTGGATTTACTAAATGGGCATTATCAAAATAGTATTATTTTAAATTGTGCCGATATGTTTTATTTATCTTACTGAATTTATGAATTTATGAAAAACTATACATTTGAAATTACTTGAAAAAATACGAATTGTTAAATTTCTCAATTAAAAATAGATAATTTTGTAATAAGGAAGACTCCAATTTATTGTGCAATGTAATAAAAAGAAAATATAATTTGAAAGGCAGGTTAGCATTCAGTTTTCCAAATTTTTAAAATATTAGGAAACTAAATGTGCCATATTCTGCCCTCTTAGGAAGTGCAGAAGATCATTTATGATTTGCTATAATAAACTTGATAAGGCTTATCTTGAAAACAATATAATTGTGGCAAATATGTATAAGTCGATTTTCACACAAGAAAATTCCAGTGATTGGAAGTTGAATATATATATCACCTTTTTAAAATGTTTGTAATTTTTAAAATAATGTAGAGCGGGGCTTAAAGTTCCGCGGGTAAAAGTTTTTACATGCTTGTACAGCAGCGTCACTCCTTTCGTAGTGAAAAAGGAAGAACTCAAAAAATGTGGCAATTATTTACTGAACACTTTTCAGATTAGGTTCATCCGCTAATAAAAATATTTATGAAATTATCATAATGATTACATAATATCTATTACGTTCATGTATAACCTCTATTACTAAAAAAGTAATATTACCAATATTTCTGTTTAATTTGCGCATACTCATATGTATATAGACATTCTATAATTCCTATAGAATGTCTGACTTACATATGAAATAACGACGGTAGATAACCAGGTATAATTAACTGTAATTAACACGATTTGTGTAGAGGTGTGTAGTAATAAACTTCCCGTAGGACAATTTATAGTAATTGCACAAAAATCGAAAATGAAAATTTTTATATATGTTTACGTTTTAAAGGTTTCTGAACATTTTGGCATAGAAAACATGGATGTATTTGTATGTGTGTGTGTGTGTTTGCGGATACAAATTTTCGGGAACACGGATCAACCGATTTGAATAATTCAAAAAACATTCGATTTGTATTATAAGGAGACGTGCTGGTTAGTTTTTGACGAAAGCAGGTGTAGCTGTTCCAAAGATACGGGGCAAAAAGTGCAAAAAATGGTAACTCAGATTTTAAGAGAAGGGAGCGTCCGATTTTAATAATTCAAAAAACATTTTACTTGTATTGACAAGATGAAAAACTGATTAAAATTTTTGGAAGGCAGGTCTAGCGGTTATGGACTCTCAATAAAAATAAGTTAAAAAATTGCACATTTGGCGGTCAAAGATGTTTATTAGACATATGTACATCAAATTGTCAGAGATATTTTATAGAGATTTTAATCATGTGAACGCATTTTGTGTAAACTTCTTTGAGTTTCGTACCCAAAGCAAATAATTGAAATAAAGTAAAATATAAAACATAGATAATAGTTATGTAGTTTGACGCATGACTAATGAATTGGAAATGACGATTTTTTAAATCAATGATAACACAGATATACATTGTCGAAACGTACACATTAAATATTACAAATATTTATTGTTTGGCTGTAACATTTTTAATTGCAATTTCATACTGTAGTCTCGGTGAAAGTTATTTCGAAGTGAAAACAGATTCCATTATTGCAAAGGCAGGCCGTAGAGCGAATGACATTTAGAATCAGGTTTCTTAAAACATATAACCAACATTAGCAAGATTACGCTCCACAGTAACAAATTTAGTCGCCTTAAAATCCGTTGGAAATTCAGCAATTACTAAAACAGACACGCTCCGAGGCGCTTACAGTCCACCCATGTGGCTTGTGGATACCTAACGCCCTTTGTCCCTTAGGTGCCTCTCGTAATGTAAGATTACATTAGTATAAGCACGATGGTTCTTAATGTGCTCCAACAATTACACTCTATTACCAGATGTCATACTTATGCCCTCTACTGGATTCAATTAGCATTCATTCTTACTCTATTAAACACTTGAAAAATTGTAATACTTTTTCGGAAAAATAATTTAATTACATTGCCGCGCTGCTTGAATGGTTTTGTGAATGTTCTTGATGCTAAACCTAATAACATTTATCTTGCAAATTGCATGTAAAAAACCTAGAGTTAATTAAAGTTTTAATTAAAATTACACTAGATGAAATAAATAATTAGAATTTTTAAATATGATGGTAAAACTATGTATAAAATTAAACAAAAATAAAACTCTTATTTACATAAAACTTTTATTCGCTAGATTTTGAAAATAAACTTTCAAAGCTTAGAGAACTTAAGAATTGTGACATCGAGCATATAACCATAATAAATAATTGTCTTTTTAGATACAATTTTAATAATCATTATTGTTAATGAATGCTTTTAAAAATTAAAAATGCTATTCATAAAAAACTAAAAATCACAATAATAAATTAGTTTCCTCAACAATTCCAGGCCGCCCAAATATTTGTTGCACAAAATATTTCAAGATTTTCCTATCACTATCGATAAAAATGTATTCAAAAATTAAGAATTTTACTTCTAAAAAACTAAAAACCACAAGAACAATTTAGATTACTCAATAATTTAACTCAATCAGATAATATTAAAATAAGAGTCGACACATCAGACGTCGTCTATAGGCGACACTCGTACACACAAGTCGCCAAGGGTAAAGAGTTGATTAAAAATAATCGAACTGTATTGAAAATTATATAATTTCAAATCAAAAATGTACTAGGCGGAAAACATTTGCAACAGACAGCACAACTTTTAAAACAGAAATTATATTGTGAAAATATAAAAATTGAAAAAAATATATATAAAAATTAGAAATTAAAATAAAATTATAAAAATATATAAATAAGGGAGATTAATAAGAGTGAATAAAATATAGCCAAATACATAATCTCATTAGTTGAATCCTCCCAAAACAATCTTTTCATTTAAAGTTTTTTAAATAATTTATTAATAAATATACTCATTCTGGTTGTTATATATATACAAATTTGTGAAAATATGAAGAATATTTTGTCGGTTAGCATTGACTTGTGGTTATTTCCACACATGGCCTTCGTTGGTGGCCCAATTATTTCTTGGCACAAACATGCCATAAATCTTATCACCCTGAATAATATTTTGTAAATACAAATTCTCTGAACCTGATCATATTATTTATTACTATGCACTTGTACAAAAATTTAAAGTTCAAATTTATATTTATTTTTCATATATAAATTTTGGAGACAGAATTTTAAGCTAAATTTACTTTTACATTAATTATTCACTGTATGCTATACTGGATACGGCTGTGCCACTTTTTTTTGATCAGCCATAATATTTTTAATCTACCAGTTAGCTGGGAAAAAAATAAGTAGTAATTTAAACATTTATATAATTGAAAATACAAAAATACTATCTTTAATCACAATGGAGTGGTCATAAGATCAAATAATAGAAGAAAAGGGCTAGTATCACAATCTGTCACATCCCCAGGACGGTTGTGATAGACATAAAATCAGGGTAGAAATCCACAGTTGTAAACACCAAAATAATATAAAGAAAAATTATAGACTAAAACATCGAACGAAATCATTTTTTGACTCTTTAAGCGCTGACTCAATGCAATAATGGAAACTTGTTCGAACAAACATACTTTATCTTTCTCGCTTTGCATCCTATTTCAAATCAAATCCGTTTTTCTGTTATAAAGACTTTCTCTACTGTACCTTGGCACAACCGTACCAAGTCTCCCCTACTTCCCACGTAAAGTTGTCATTGCAACAATTTTATCCCATGCCTCTGGAAATTTTACGTGAACAATTTCATACATTGGATTAATAAAATGCTCGATGAAAATACCGAAGCAAAAATACACGGAAAACGCACAGAACGCAGGTACTCGTACATCGCGAAAACTATCTGCATAGCGTTATGCAATGTAGAAACCTTTTACTCGGGGCTCTTTTTCCCGGACGTTAATCTTGCATATATTAGCGCGGCACAAAGAAGATTTACCACTTGTTTTATGAGAACGACCGTCTACTAACCCTGCAATATCTTACTTCCAATTTAAAAGCTCACGCTTTAAAACCCACAGATGAAAAATTATAACGCTAAGATTATTATAATTAGTAAAACAAATTTATTCGCGTAATAAGCGCAGTATTCTAGAGCGGTAAACTGAAACATTATCGTCTTTATGTTCATTATTCGTTTGAACATTTTTGCGAACGAATAATAATTTATTGTGAGATAAATATTTCTATTTGTTTATTATTTGTTTGTTTTAGTTTGTTTGGACTTGTATGAGGAATTGTATTAAGCTTTTTAACCTTTCGTTTATTAGAATGCAACCCTCAATCGTTTATTTTCTATTCTGATTAATTTCTTAAATATATTTTTATCTAATACGTAGAGATATATAAAGCCAAATCGCAATTTTCACTTAATATCATAGCTTAGATCTAGAAACTCGAATTAAAATTTGATAACTTTAATGCTTAATAATACTGTTAGCCCCAAGGGGTATTGAACCCAAAACCAGTGGTAGTCAGTTTACGTTCCTGAGCCGGTCCACATAAGCACAAAATTTTTTAACAACAATATTTGAAAGTAGAGGGTTAATGATGTATAACCAGCAACCACCATAAATTTTACGACATCGCTATCAGGAGATAAACAACTGCGCTTGAAAATCTCTAACAAAAGTGTTTCCTTTCGTTGTTAGTATTTTGGTTGACTGCGAGACAGTTTTTAGGTTTACGTTATAATAGTTTGTTTTATAAGATATACTGGTAATTTTAAGTTAGATTTAAAAAATGTTTAGAAATAACCTCTACAATAATTCACATGTGGATGGAATCCAACTGAAACTTTCCTTCAAACTTTACCCTGACAAAGATGTAAACAATAAAAAAATACATTAAAAAGTTAACTAAGTTGAAGAAATCATTTCTACATAAGATAAATTAATAGTTATTGCAACTCTGTGTATTTATTTTAAATAAACTATAATAAATGTTTCTGACAAAAAACAGATCAGTTATATAGGGTGTAAAATTTGTAAAAATGTATCCTTACAATATTTATTTCGCATTTCGTAAAATTCCTACAAAATTGAAAATAAAATAATGTATCTGTTTGCCCAATGCCTGTCACTTTTTACTTACACTAGGTGTAAAAAGAAAGATGACAAATTTTGGAAAAACAGCTAAAAAACATTCCTATAATTAGAAGTTGAATGGAAATTTTACTGAACATAGTTTGATAAATTTTTGTTTGACACGTGTTATTTGTTATGATATAGTTCATCCAGCTTAAACAGTATGGTTACTAAAAGTCAAATTGGAACTTTATGCTTGCATATTTCTAAATACGCTTTATACAATTACAAAGGAGTAATTGTATATATAATAATATTTAGGTATTCATATAAAATTATGGATATTTTTGAGATTGAAAATTTGAGCTCTTTTTAGCATAAAATTAACTTAAGAACGACTTTATTATGGTATGAAAGAACCACCGATGTCTATTACGAAGTTTCTTCAGTTCGGCTATGTAATTGTAAGATAATCATAATTTCAAAGATATAATTTTATGCATTGAATCATCTGGAAGACACTGTAGATGGAAATTGTAGGATTGTCACCACCTTCATTCCGAAGCAATAACACAATCATTCGATTGCGATACCCCTCGCGCTGCATACAAAATGAGATTTCATTCAAACACTTCTACTTCGGAACTGGGTCATGATTTTGTCGAACGGCAGCACGAAATTAATCCCATTATACATATTTCAGTGAATTATGATTGATTATTATTATTGATTCAAATCTGGTGATATCTAGAATCAATTCTCATAGTTTTATTATTATTTATAAATGCAAATCTCTCACACTATTCTTCTCTGAATCAAGTTCGAGGTTAACTCAGATCACGGACCTGTCTTGGGGCAGCACTGCTCATTATTACGAATTACTACTAAATACAAAATACACTTTAAGATTTGCATAATACTTTTATATGCTTTATAAATACTGTTTTGAGGCAAAAAAAATAATATTGACTGACTAACATAAATATATGGAACATAATATAAAAAAAGCAATAGGTTGCAATATATATATATATATATATATATATATATATATTAGGGTGGTCCTTAAAATGGTCATTTTCGAATTTCCTTGCTCCCAGGGGCTCAAATGGTTCCAAATTGATAAAAAACAATTCTCTGAAAGTTTTAGCTCTTAATATTAACGTTTAGATAGAGCGCAATTCAATCAAAGTTTTGTATGGAAATAGCATGGAAAAATTTTCAAAAATTGTAAAAATGTTTTTTAGATGTAACTTAGCGAACAAATGAATTAATAAAACTCATTCATTTGTCGCTAAGTTATACCTAACACATTTTTTTTAAATTTTCAAAATTTTTTCCATGCTCTTTCCATACAAACTTTGATTGAATTGCGCTCTATCTAAACTTTAATATTAAGAGCTAAAACTTTCAGAGAATTGTTTTTTATCTATTTGGAACCATTTGAGCCCCTGGGAGCAAGGAAATTCGAAAATGACCATTTTAAGGACCACCCTAATATATATATATATATATATATATATATATATATATATATATATATATATATATTCTCGTTTGTATTTATTTTTATAAAAATTATACATGCAGTATATTGTTTGAATAAGCATGTTAGAATTACAAAAACGATGCGTTCTTTGAAAACCGAGGCATCATAGATTACCAATTTTCAGTCCTCTAAGTAATTTTAACAAACTGCATTTTCATTTATTTCTTTCTTATTTTATATTGGAATATGGTTTATGAATATAACGTATTTCAATGAAGAAAAATGACAACGTATAAGATTTCCTGTTCAATGCTTCAAATGAGATTTTTGAATATAAATTTACTGATATAAAATTTACATATGGAAATTTTGGAAAAATATTTTGCTCAATTTAGTAGAAAGGCGTTTGTGTCAGAGAGAAAACGATAAGGGATGAACAAAAGAATAGACGGATAGATAAAAGTCGTCGTGATTTCCTGATGTAGCAAAAATTCTAATAAATATGACATACATTTTCATTTGGTACTAAAAACTGTCAAGATGCTTTAAATATAAAATCTATTTTAAAAAACACACAAATGACAAAAAAAAATTATCATAAGTGTATCTTTCCTCTTCTTAGACATCGCTCTCTTACAGGAATCCTTATGTATTTCTAATTGCTGAATAAAACAGTGTTAAAAAAGTGTATCTTTCTAATGTGTCATAATGATACATGCAAGAAGTTGGATTTTAATTTTAATAAAAATAAAACGCCTAATCGCTCGGAAAATACATAGCATTTTAACAATTTTTACTTCCATTTTATATGGAAAACGCAGCGTAACAGACTTTACGTATAACATTGGTCTATTTTATGACAAAATTGGTCCCATAGTTTTTATATCATTCTGATGCTAATAGAAGACAACATCACGATTCATTTGTTTTATCTAATTAGGATATTGGTGCAATAGCAAATGCTGCCTACTAATTTCAAGTTCGCTAATTTATTGCTAACGTTGTGTCTTGTATCTTTGTCGTAATAATTTTATTAATAAATACAATATTAACTATATGCATAATAGGTTTATTGCATCTAAAAATTAGTCTCTAGTCGTTAAAACGGCTATTGAGAACAAAATTATTTGCATGAGCTAGCCAACCATAGACCTACATAGACTGTCAGTCTTCATATATTTTCCATTGCAAAAATTGTACAAAGATCGAAGGGATTATGACGTCATTCGCTGAACGACTGTTGCCGACAATCGTGGACTATCCCGATTGATGACATATCATATGTTTTATTTTAATAATATAATGGCAATTGTGTGAACTGATGATTTTGTAAGAAATGATAATTGCCACTATATTTTTGAAATTAAACTATTACAGATAATGTATGAATTACATAGACAATTATGATAAATATTGTTAATATCATTTCTTACAAAATTATCAGTCCATACAATTGCCTTCATATTATTTAAATAAAACATGTGACATATGACATTTAATTCGGGAGAGTCCACGATTGTCGGCAACGGTCGTTCAGCAAGTGACGTCGCAGTTTAGCAACTTATTGTACGCTCGACTAGCAGTCCATATAGTATAAGGTCTGTGTACCCAACGCATAAAACCCAAATGAAAACTAGTCCAATTCTTATTAGTTTAATTAAAAGAATTCAACCGGGGCTTCATAAAGCGAAAAATCCATTTGTCTATATATACTGAACCATATTGCGTGTTCACAGAAACAAAAAAGGCGGACAAACGTTCTCCATATTTACAGTGCACGTCCGTTTTTGTTTCAATTGAATTCCGCAGTTTCCACAATTCGCTAAAGTGATCAAAATTGACGATTCAAATGATATTGATGTATGCATTGAATATTTGCATATTAGAGACGGTATATTGGTTTCCACAAAGACACAGCTGTACTCGTATGCGGAAAGCTCGAGAGCATGAATGCACAGAACACCACAGACACACATCGCAAATAAATTTAAACCTGATAAATACAGGACTGGATCTGCTAATATAATCAGTGGAAGGCGATGAAACGAGCAAGGCAATATACGAACACGGATACGATTGGCAAATAATTTTAGTGAATAGAGAATGTTTTGGTAGGACATACGTTATTTTAATATTTGCTTATTATCTTTCACTGACACATTTTGATAAAGCGATGAGATCATTGTTTTATTATAAGTCTGTTTTGGGTACTACAGCATAAATAATATAAAAGCGCATAATAAAAGAAAGTTAATAATAGAGGGATACTCATCTTATTGGAATGTTCTGGACCCTAAAAAAAGCAAGAAATATTATTACTATAATTTTTTTTATAAGATATTAGTTAATGTTTTGAGAACTTTGAGAGAAAAAAATTAGTCAAAGTTTTATTTTTAAATGGTGATGAAGTGGCGATTCTGAAGAAAATTGGCACCTGAGACCATACCCATAATTTCAGCCTTGCTGATAATCCGATGAAAAACATATTTATATATGATTAATGTAGAATGATATCTAGAATGAACTAAGGACGAGTTAAACAATGGTTTTTAACAAATTAGCCACTGCCTGAAAAAAAAATTACAACTTATTTCAATATTCTCGAGTTTTTTACAAATAGTTAGAATCGAATGATTTAAGCTCACACTGAAGAAAATTCTATATAGAAAACGTAAAAATTTCAGATGAATCAGTTTCGAGAAAAATGCATTTGAAGTTTTGCGGATGAAGGAAACAATCGGATTATCGTGATCAAACAGCTGTATCTTCAAAGATAATTTGAATTTTGAAAAATCCTCTTGAAAACGTATTCTTGAACAGTTAAAATTTGAAAATATCCGGAAAAAACATGATCATTTTTCAAAATTCTAGACCAAAATAGTCTAGTTGCTATTTGTTGAATTTTGCATGTTTGAATCAGCAAATTTTGAAGGCCGATATTGTTACTATAAAGGCAAACTCTCGTTAATTATAATATATGTACGGCCCAAAACCTATTTAAATGTATTATAATTTATTATAGCAAATCTTCTAGACTGTCTTCGTTGGTACATAGATATATATATAGAATGCAATTGAAAACTTCATTTCTGATATTGAAACATATTTATTATTTAATCTACCTAAAAATGTTCTTTGCAGTTTTGTGCACGACAAGTTAAAGATGATTTTATTCCAAACATAAACATCGACTTTCAAAGGTGCATAAAAACATAATGCGGTGCGCATATATTGTTATGAAGACATGTTCTCAAAATTATCAAAAACTAATGATCCTTGCAATATTTCACTTCAATGATAATCAAGGATTACAATATTTGTACTAAATGCTATATTTCGTTATTGCAAGAAGCATTATGAATCAACTACCTAAAAGCCATATTGAACGTAGGAAATATAGTCTAATAGACAAAAAATAAAAAAAAAACAAAGATAGTAAAAACTAGATTAATTTTTATTGAATACAAAAAATGCAAATATATAACTAAATTCAGAAGCAAATTCAGTTTACTATTTTGTAATAATATTTTTGGTGTCTAGATAAAGTGTGCGGATGAAAACTTCATCATTTTATGATCCACAAGTCGACATCAATTTTGAATACAATGCATCACATAAACTGAACACAAGATGAAGTAATGAAAACTGTCGCACCCATCCATACACGAATACCATTATTACTGTACTGAAATAAAGTTGTAAGTTTTACATAGTACGAATTATTATTCAGAATTTTGAAACAAAATATTTTTATATTTATATATATATAAATATATATATATATATATATTTATATATATATATATATATTATATACATACATACATATGTAAGAAAGACCGCAATTCTATATAATATATTATAATTAAATTTGAGCAAATAATGCAACTTCAGAGTCACCAGAGTAGAAACAGCCCAACAGAGTCTCTCATATCATTGTATTATTATCAATTTAATTTTTTACAAATGTATTGTACATTCAATCATAAACTTGTTCTATAAATTGTACATTCAATCATAAACTTGTTCCATAAATTGTACTATTTTGTGTTACGATTAATCGTGACTATTTCACCGCGATTATAGCCTGCACAGATTCGCAAATTACTGATCAACAATTATACATCAGTAATATTGAGTGGTTTGTTGGTAATATATTTATTATAATCCATATACAATATTAAGATATGTACATGCATATAAATGTTTATATAAATTAACAAAATTTGATAACCATTCTATACAGAAAATGTCTGCAAACAGGAGGAATACATAAAAAATGAATCCTCATACAAACAGAATTTAATATTACAGCTATAAGGGTGCAAGACACGTAATGATTACAACACTTTGTCTAATGGAAATGAAATAGAAGTAAAAAAAATTGTATCAATTTTGTCATTGCAGTGAAACGTCATCAAAAATTGATCACAAAGTTCCATAAATCGAAAGCTGAGTGTTCCTCGCGGAGTAAACTGGATATAAGCCAAGCCGGTCACGGTTGCACTTTATATGAATATTGGATAAGCCTGCGGATCAATAGCCAACACAGATTTAAGTAGGCCATCACATGTGTCTATGTGTGCGAACTAAAACGCGTATCAGAATGCGATAGAAAGATAAGTTTTCACGATATACGAGGACCCGATATTCGTATTTGGGACCCCGAGGTGCTGGACCTTAGTTGCCAAGTGATTGCGCATTAAAGATTGATTTTTAATTTTTTTTTATTTTTAACTCTTTTATTTACAACTGTCCAGTAAAGATATTCAGTAAATTTGATGAATTTATAGTTATATAGTTATTATAGTTTGATATTTTAATGAGCGTCAAAAATGGATGAATTAGTCCGAAGCGCAACAAGGGATTGTGCCATTTTAAAAATATTCAATTGAGATTATTTACTTACTTACAATTAAAAATAATATTATTTTTCGAAAGGCATCCCCCTATCCCAATAAATAAGTTCAAAACGTTTTGGTAGTTAACTTTGCAAAAAACTTTCCAAAAACAACAACTCAACTGCTTCGTAGGACAATTTGATTTTTTTATAATTTTGTTTTTAATTTTTATATAAAAAACTCATCTTCATTTTTATTAACTTCCCCTAGGGTAGTTATAATAATGGGCCGAAAACCAAAAATAATTTTTTTTGCATTTCTCGACGTTTTCAAGGATTCTGAACATTTTGGCATAACTCAGAAAAAATGTTCATATGTGTGTGTTTTGTGTGTCCGCATTCTTTCGTTCACGTTTTCGGGCGCAAAGATCAACCGATTTGAATGATTCTATTCCTATTGATAGGGAGATGTGCTAATTAGTTTTTGGCAAAGGCAGGTCCAGCAGTTACGGAGATAAAGAGCAAAGAAAATAGAAATCCAGTGTTTGAGAGGACGGAGCATTCAATTTGAATGATCTAAAAAACATTCAATTTTTAATGATTGGGAGAAGTGTTTATTAGTTTTTGGTAAAGGCAGGCCCAGTCATTTCGAAGTTACAGAGTTAAATGTGCGAAAAATGGCAGTTTTTGAGAAAACTATGCCGTCCGATTTAAATGATTTAAGAATGATGAATGCGTGATGATTTCTGCTTGTTTTAACAGAAAAAAATGATTTTGGAGAAACAAAATTTTTGTTTCAAAATTTTTGTAAATTTTTTTTTCAAAACAAATTTTCTTTGTATATCGCAAATAATTCAGATTTTATTTTTAATTCTGAATAAAGTTCTAATATACTTTAAACAAATAATTTCAACTTTACAATTAAATTTCTATAATTCTTATAAATATTAGACAATGTTACAATATTTATAATAATCTATTTGAAAACATTCAATATTCCTCGAACATTTCGTTACGGTACGGGAAGTTCCAGCAATTTGCCTTAAGGCACGATGCCATACACCCCACTAGTTTTATTGCATTATTTATATAAAGTACTGGTAAAATCTATTTAATATAATATTTTTTATTGCATTTGCTAAATTTCCACCAAGAACTGATGTAAAGTTGTTAACACCCATTTTTCATCATTATTTATTATTCTGGCATTACGTTTTTTCATATATTTATTGTAACAGTAGCATAACTACTCTATTTGGATTCATGAACTGTTGTGATGAATTTTCTCACAGCCAAGCAAAATTGTCCCAGGTGTTGTCCTTTCTCGCGATCGGATTATTATTTGATATTTTTAATAGTGATGTCATACATGTCGCAGAAATGAACCAAAAGATTTTTACGTAAAATCGTATTTGAAATCTATTTAGATGAAGCCTGACATCAGGTTTTTTGAGGTCTGGTTTAAACCTGGTAATTGTAAGAGCAAAATTCTTAAAGCTGAACATTGGCGAGTCCATTCCAGCATTACACGATTGTAAACTTTTGTAATATTCATATATATTTAAATCATGATTTATACTGTGCCTATTCTGTAGTTATATATAAATTGTTCATTAAAATGTATAGACATTATTACATAAACAATTATTTACTACTAATGAGTGCAACAAACTAATAAATCATTAATTCATTAATTATTTGTATATCCAAACGACCGACAATAAATTGAACTTAATAACTTCAGGTACAAGAAAACGAATTCAAAATTACCTTTATTTGGTACCACAACTACACAACTTTCATGCACTTGAGGCAGCTTGTGTCAAGCTCGTTAATTCTATTAAAAGTACATTTCCCAGTTACCACGTGAGATACCTTTCCTGAGAAAAAGTGGTGAGGTAATGTTTTTAACGTTATGTTCACACCCACTAATTTAGTAGATTAAAAGTAATGTATAAATGCTACGACTTCAAATCTTAACTTACTTAGCCAAGTAAATTTGAATAAAACTAGCAGTTGACATCAAATTTCAATTTAGCTCTTTTAATTCTATTAGTGAACTATGAATTTCATTTACATAATGTCTAAGCGATATTTATTAAATTGTTTTTTTTTTAACAATTAAAGAAGATTATTTTATATTTGTGATATAATGTGCAGAATGTGTCGCATTAATAATAATAAATAACTGTTTTTTTCATGTTATTCTCGATTTATACCAAAATTTAATTAAGATATAATTTAGTATATTAATAAAAAGTGAACCACTGGGTTTTCCTTTTAAAATTCTATGTTATTTGCCAAAATAGTTACTCAATGTTTTTCTATTCAGACAGATTGTATTTTATAAAAAAATAAAAAAATAATAAAAAATGTTATTGTCGATTGCATTACATAATTGTAATACAATTTTCATTGTAATAGTCTTGATATCGTACGAACTTCATATTCTACTGTAATTAATTTAATTATGATAATTTGTTTGATGTAATAATGAGTCTGATCACATTATCAAAGTATATTAAATATATTGAATATATTTAAAAAAAAATTACAAAATGTAAAACATTATGTTGTAAAGTTCATTGTATTAAAATGTGTTAGTATTCATATTCACAACGTTACTAAATCCTAATTACAAATAGTTTTAATATATTTAAAATAGTAATTTTTGGTTTTAGAATGAATTATGTTTGTATTATCGAGAGTAGAGTACCTTCAATATTATTTTATTTAAATAATGTTATTTGCCGAAAAATGTCTCAAATCCGCAGTCGATATAGCCATCATAAAATATTCAATGTGTATCGTGAAAATCAGTTATGCAGTCCACGTTCGTGTATAAGATGTGATTCTTTATGAAACAGTAAACTTAATATGGTGTATCGAAAAAGATAGTCGGAATACTCATTGCTTTGGGCATTGCTTTTTCCGGTAGCAAAAAACGATGATAGTGAGTCAATGTTTTATTTTGTTCAATATTCTGTTTTTACACCATCAGAAGAAGATATATTATTTCATGCAATTTACAAACAAACAAAAAAATAGTGGCGCATGGCGTCGTGCCTTAAGGCAAATTGTTGAATCTTTCCGTACCTGGAATTTATTTTTTTAAAAAAGCTTTCAAAAATGTTGAACTTTTTTCAAAGCAATCGCGCTGCGTAGCTGTTTTACAGGCAAAATATCGAGCAAAAACACTATGAAATGTCCGATATTCTGATATGCATATCTATAATGATCATTTGTACGAAATGGCTTTTCTCGCTTTTTTTATTGGATCTCCGAAATCGCTGGATCTGCTTCCTCAAAAATTTAATCAGTTCTTTGTTTCGCAAATGCAAATAAAATGTTTTTCGAATCATTCAAATCGGACACTAGGTTATCTCAATAACTGAAATACCATTATTGACACATTTTTCCCCGTATCTTCAAAACGGCTGTACCTGCCTTTCCCAAAAACTAATCAGCACGTCTTCGCCGTCAATACGAATGTTTTTTGAAATATTAAAATCGTCGAACATTTTTATGCACAACCCACACAAAATAGCTTACCCTACGGGAAGTTAAAAAAAATGTACACTTTAATACAAAATTTAAGGTGGTGTATTTATGAATAAGTTTTTTTAAAATTAGTTTTTGTTTTTCAGCAGCAGTCAGAAATAGTTGTTAATAATGTGTGTTTGTTATACACTTCTTAACCTATTGTATACAAAAAGCAAGCTAGTAGTTAACCATTTTCTTGCTGTTGTAATTATATTAGATGTATTTTCACTTCATACGAGATCTTCAAGATTCAGTAAAAACTGACATCACTACTGCTTGATATCAAGCTGGCAAAGGTGAAACTCAAGCCAGAAACCGTTGAATCTAATCCACTTTCTAACCATAAAACCATTAAGCTGAGCTTTAAATATTTGTAACTTTACCAGTTAATTCTCCAAATCCTCTAACTTCCAAGTTCAAGTAGGGACAACGTTTGCTATGCTATACGTACATAAAAATAAGGAAAGTGCCGTCGAAAGATTTTTTGTTGAATGTATTCGGAAACAAAAAACACATATGACATAAAATACGAAATGTGTTTGCGGATGGTACTCGCTCCACTAAGCTCTAGCAAAATGTCTATTGCACATGAAGCACATGCGGGCATTAAAAATAAATGCCACGTTATGGAAGAGGAGTAAAATATTATATAGCATTGTGTAGCAAAAAATGGTAAATTATACGAATAAATAAAACGAACGAGTGCATGAGGGAAACATATGATCGATAAAAAATGATGGGAGTTCAGTTGAAAAATATCCTGGTCTCACCCTTCGCTACACATAATTTTCAGATAAAAATAAGATTTTATTTTCAAGATTATAGCAATCGATTATCCCACATGTGATTTGCATAGAAACTGGACATTTTGGTTTAGTTAAGTCTGAGTAACTATTCAATTTAAAAATTTGTAAAATTTATGAAAATTTATTAATGATGTGATTTGAGCTAATTGAAAAGTTAGGAATTTCCAAATATTTTTGTAAATTTTACTATAATAATTGGTAAATGATAACAAATTACAAATTTTATTAGGTATTCCCTGGTAGTTATTTATAGAATCAATATTTTATCTATTGTTCGTACAGAATGAAAATTGGCAACAATGTCGTATATTCTAGAAATATAAACGACTCAGTAAAAGCCGTTTCTTGGGTTTTTCTAAAAGCAATATTTGTCCCGAATCTAGATTATTTGTCCCAAATTGTTCCAAGTTTTCGAAAAATACAGATTTAAATTGAATTTTTGCAACTACTTTATAATACGAAAAAATCCGAATGCAAAATTTCAAAGGCGTGTTTAAGAGCCTGTCTCGTTCGTAATTTCAAATAATAATTTTCAATTTCACAAAAATTAGCAAAAATGATAAAAATTTACTTTACTACTGTGCTTGGCACTAGTACTAAGTTTAACTAACATAAAGATACTTCGAAAAGATATAATTTATGGACCGATTCTGCCGTACAACAGACCAATGTTATGGGAAGGCTATCTTATGTAGAACTTTCCATACTAAATTGTTCTAAATACTGTCAAAAGCCATGTGGTTACTGTGCAGTCAGACGTACTTCTCTGGTTGCTAGATCGTAAACTTAACCTAGAAACCGCACGAATGTCAAAAAAAGATCTTAGATGACAGTCTTTCTGACCCAGCATCATAACATATAAGTGACATTGCAGTTTATGTGTAAAACACCTGAATGCGCAGCAGATACATGCCATTTTGACAATATTAAGTATAATTCAGGAGCATAATGGCCTTGCCATAACAATGATCTGTTGTGCGGCAGAATAAATGCATTAATAGTAATTCTATTTTTGAAAAAAAAAAATATTTAGGAAAAACAATTTTTATTTGTGTTTTTTATTAGTGTTTCAAATCATATTGAAATTATTCATCATGGCATATAAAACAGAAATACTTATTAGTTGGCGTTAGTTTTTTTATTTATTAAAAACTTCCTAAAAATTAAACAATGAATAGGTGAGTCCTGAACGAAAACGAAGCAAATCTTATACTTGAACTTTATCCGTTAAGTTTTAAATATCGTTAGCAACAATACTGCTACTACAAACTTTGCTAAACTCGCTTCAAATCTGCACTTCCATCCAAATTACACGTACTTGCAAGCAAATTGTGTTTATACTACGAGTGTAATCATAATAAAATAAACATATCTAAGTTTCTTCCCATGTTAGTCGATGATATTAGGACTATCTGCATTAATTCGGGAAATACGCAAGTATAAACACTAGCTAAGATAGGTAATCAAATTTCATGGTTACAAATTAATGTAAGAAACACTGTATCAGTATAATATAATAACCATAGTTATTTGATTCAGAGACTTGAGTTCTATAAAGCGTAGTGCATCACTGTAAAGATTGCTTATTAAGATATGTTTATTAATAATTATAAGATATTTTGTCAAGCGAAATAATAATCCATTTACGGGTATGGATGGGTACGGTTTTAACAAATTTTGCGGGTGCGATTGTGACATGTATTTCTTGTCCGTTCCGGGTGAAGATTAAACAAATAAAGAGAAATTTAACTTAACACTAAACTTAACAACTTTAACTAAGACAAATACGAAAGAAAAAAATAACTAGTGGGGTGTATGGCATCGTGCCTTAAGGCAAATTGCTGGAACTTCCCGTACCGTAACGAAATATTGAATGTTTTTAAATAGATTATTATAAATATTGTAACATTGACTAATATTTATAAGAATTATATAAACTGAATTGCAAAGTTGAAATTATTTGTTTAAAGTATATTAGAACTATAGTCATAATTAAAAATAAAATCTGAATTATTTTCAACATACAAAATTTTTTTTTTTTTTTAAAGTTGAAACAATTTTTTTTTTCCAAAATCAATTATTTTGTTAAGACAAGCAGAAAGTTCTTTCAATCATTTAAATCGTATGCTTAGTTCTCTCAAAAACTTCCATTTAATGCACATTTAGCTCCGTATCTTCGACCTGCCTTTGCCAAAAACTAATTATCATCGAATTAACTCGGTTGATCCGTGCGCCCGAAAACGTGACTAAAAAATTTAATCCATACATACATACACACACACACATACACATTTTTTCTGAGGTATGCCAAAATGTTCAGAAACCTTCAAAACGTCGAGAAATGTAAATATTTTTAATTTCGATTTTCGGCCCTACGGGAAGTTAAAAAAACGCAATAACAAATTAGAAGTTTTGATCATTTACCTCAAAGTAATCTAAAGTCGACGCACTGGATGTCATCTATAGGCGACTCTCGTAGCGAAATGATTGCAATGTAACAATTCCAGGCGTGTCGACAACCTAGAAAAAAAGATAAAATTTAGAAATATTTATTGGAGTCAGAAACGCTTAAATTAATGTAACGATTGCAAGAATAGAAATCTATCGGCATTCAGCAAAAATCGATTGGAAATGATTTTTGAAAGTTAAGCATATAGAGTTGATATATTATATATATATATATATATATATATATATATATATATATATATATAAATAAACGTTTGGAAAGGAAAAT
>NW_020537149.1:0-33009 GCF_003426905.1 Ctenocephalides felis | reverse complement strand
AAAGAACAATTAGGTTTTTTTGGAAAATGCTGATTTTTTTCGAACATTTTTGAAACATTTGCAAAATTTGAATATTTTAAAAAAATTGAAAAAATGCTTCTTGAAATTTATGAATCTCAAATTTTTTAAACGGATTTTTTTTTAAATTTCGAAACATCTTGAAAGTTTTTTCTACCCATGTCAGTTGATCCAAACTATCTAAAATATCTGATTTTCGACCGCCAAATGGAATTTTTGGAACTTTTTTCTGACTCCGAAACCGATAGACCTGCCCTTTTTAAAAAATTTAGTAAATTCTTTATTACGTCAATACAAGTGAAATGTTTTTTGAATCATCAAATCGGATGCTCCGTTCTCTTAAAAACTTAATTTCCATTTGCACAAACGGTTGGACCAACTTTTCCAAAAACTAATCAGCACGTCTCCTTATAAATAGGAATCGAATGCGTTTAGAATAACTTAAATCTACACAAAACACATACCCACACATACATCAATTTTTTCTAATTATTAGTAATGCCAAAATGTACAAAAACCTCTGAAACGTAATGATATGCAAAAAATTTCGATTTCGATTTTCAGATGATTACTATAACTTACCCTACGGGAAGTTAAAAATGAGAATGTTATTCACTAACAGTAATATGAATTAATAATTTTTTTTTTTATTATTAAATGCATACTTTTTATATATTACGAAAACTAAATCAGAAAGTAAATAAATTTTTATTTCATTTCTTAATTATTTCAGCAATTCTCTCTGTTATTCAATAGAAAGCTTTTATCACAACATAGTTTCAAGCAATAAATACATGACTGCACAAAATTGTGATTTTTTTAAATTGTGATTTTTTATAAATTGTTATGGCTTTTAGCCAAAATATTAGCTGAACTTGCAAGCTAAATTTTCGCTAAATATGTATCTTGGTTTTCATCATGTTATAAATGACGCGGAATGTGAATAATACGCAATTTATTCCTCTTCTTATTGGAATCTTTCATGTCATATACGATTTGGTTATTTTTGCTAAATATAGCTCGTGAAATTTGCCAATATAAATAAGTATAGTATAAAGGTAGCTATAAAATATTAAATATCATAAAATTAAAGGGACCGTTTCAATAAATTACGTCATTCGAAATAGTGAATCACTAAACGTGATTGTTACATAGCGATGATTTCATAAAAACTTTGCTATCAAAACTTTCATCTATATGCGAATTGTGATATCTTCTTTCACTCCTTAACGAATATTTCAGCTAATTGTTTGCAATTAATTAGTTTGAACTGCGTCTAATTCTCTTCGCTTAATATTTGTATTTTTTGTTCATTTTACTGCGGCCTATCGAAAAGATTGAGAGCAACTTGCAATTATTATTTCCTAGAAAATGCTAGGCAGAATGACAAAGATTGCATTACTAATGAAATATACATATTTCCAAATATTGCAATTTATGATTGTTTAACAATCATTGTTTAATTCATAACCAATTGATTGGTTGTAAATTTTGACTTTCTGATATCGACCTATTACATTTAAATACTAGCTAAATCTTTTACCAGACATCACTTTGAATAAACTATTTGAAGGCGAATGGCTTTCAGAAAGCGATAGATTTATAAAGTTGTATATTAATATGATCTTGAAACATCTAATAGAGTTTTTGTAATATTCATTTTACATATAATTTATTATTATATTTTTTAATTTTGCAGCCTAGGAATTTAATCTTTATGTAAATGAATCTTATATAAACTCTACACAAATGTTAAGAAATTACTTATTAAATTAGTGGTACATAACATCATAATTTTTTTTTTTAAAGTTTCAAATTTTGTGAAAACTTTGAAAAAAATTATAATTTCGAGAATTTTTGAAAACATTAGGATTTTATTAAAAATTGTTTTTTTTTATATATCTAATTTTTTTTTACTTCGCATTAAAAAAATCTTGGTACAGTCTATCAATCTTGGTACAGAACCCACAAAAATAAAAACATAATTTGTACTTATTATTAAAATCTCTAAAAATATATGATAATTTGATGTGCTTATGCCTAATGCTTATTTTAGCCGCCAAATAGCTTTCTTAGTTTTTTCATTGGATCTCCGAAACCGCTGTTCCCAAAAATTTAATCGGTTTTTCATTTCGTCAGTGCAAGTAAAATGTTATTTGAATCATTCAAATCGGACGCTCCGTTCTCTAAAAACTTAATTACGATTTTTTGCACTGTTTGCCCCGCATCTTCGAAACGGCTAGACCTGTCTTGGCCAAAAAAAAAGTAATCAGCATGCCCCACTATCATGTTTTTTTTAGTCATTCAAATCGGTTTATCCTTGTTCTCGAAATCGTCGACGAAAAATTGTATCCGCACATATATGCACACGCTCGTACATACATACACATTAATTTTCCTAAGGTATGCCAAAATGTCCAAAAGGCTTTGAAATGTAAAGATGTATAAAAAAATTTATTTTCGATTTTTTTACGATTACTATAACTTACCATACGAGAAGTTGATTATTCTTAGAATTTCCCAATATAAAGGAATTAATATTATTGTTTTTGAACATATGTTTATTCGTCAACCTTGCCATTACTTTTTAAAGCAGCAGAGAAGTTCTGAACGAATTTATAGCGACTTTTACTTTATAAGCTGAAAGTTATATGTTGTGATAAATTAGTGCTTTATTTTGGTAAATAGAGTGGACAAGTTTGATTTACATATTTATATCTAGTTTTTGTTTGCAAATTGATACTTTATAACTATTTTATCATTATATAATTTTCACTGTCTTGAATAAAATATACTAAGAGCGACATTATTCTAGTAATATTGTTTTTCCCTATAATATAAGTTTCATGCGAAAATAATTTCTCATTTCATTATGAAAAGTATTGTATATTTATGTCAGAAGTTATTAATGAAGTGCGGCATTGTATCTGGTGAAGAGTATATGAAAGCGTTATTCGTCGTACCAAGGCCAAACCTACCTAACGAAAAACATTAAATCGAACTATTAACTTGGAAGAAAACAATTTTCAGGGCTTCATGCTCAGATCCTTTTCATACCTTATTGCCGTTTTAAATAGTTTTAAACAACTTTTACAATTAGACTGCTAGTAGCGATAGACTTGTAGAAGTATGCAAGCTTTTATCCATAACGTCTGAAATTGCAATAAAAATTTGATAAGAATATTTTAAGAAAAAGGTGCAATTGATTTTGTTGACATTCTTATATATTATGCTATTAGAGAAAACCTTAAAACACTTTGTGTTTAAAAGTTTTGATTGGAAGTAGAAATTTGATACTTTGCAACTAATTATTTTATTTCTTTAAAAGTTAATGTGGATTTATAAATTTTGCGAGGTCAGGATTGAGGCAAAAAAAATCTTGAAAATTACGAAAATAATTTTATTATATTATAAATAATTTTGAATGTGATTAAATGTGATACTGGTCGTTATTATTACACGTATTTTTCTGGAGGACAATATTAAATCTTTAATAATTATACTAGAAAAATTTTATGAATTGAATTTAATGAGCAAGAAGTTGAAATTAACAGATATATTTTTTATTTTGATAATTTTGAGCAAACTTTAAGTTATGAAAATAATTTTCTTACTCATCTAACAATATTTTTTATTATTATCATTATTTGCTTTTATTTTATATTAAATCATCCTAATACGGATATCATTTTATTAAAAATACTATCCTTTATTTTGTACTCTATTGTATTTATATTTATGTTATTATTCACTTATGTTACTAGATGTTATATTATTTAGCAGTTGTAACAGATATTATAATTAAAAAAAACTCATCTAACAGTGGCAAAAGCAAAGATTTGTTTGATATATATTTGGAACACTGTAAACGTTGGTATACATCGGTGCGGCCGATTTTTCAAAACTTAAATTTTTATAATTAAACCACTTCTCATAGGCCTATAATATTTCAAAGTGTTTCGTTTGGCTATCAATTCTATCACCATGCGATGTTTCATCAAAATACCAAAAGAGTAAACCTGATGTTCTCCTTGTAAGTGACTCTAAAACTGTTTCACTTTATTCGCATAAGATTTATATTTCAAATGGTAAACCCTTTATATTATCTCGATTGTTCTCCAGAAAATGCAAATTTGTCCGTAACTCTATTTTTAATTTTTATTAGTAAAATGCTCGAAACGGAATATGCGCAGGACATAATATTAGTTGTACGTCGAGCATTATAAATGTCGATGTCGTGGACTGATTCAAAGAGCAACTTATCTCGTGCGCCTGCACTGAGACATTTTCTAAGAAAAACACTTTTGAGGTGATTCAAATGATGATTTCACACACATGAGTAGTTAAGTAAATTTTATAGATCACGAAACGCTATCGCGAAATACAATAATTCGCAACTGTATTCGACATTAAACATCTAATATTTCATATATCTTCATACCAACTCTATCAAAATTATTTATGTTATTAGGACGATGTACCAAAATAATTGTCTTACATTATCGGTTTAAAATTGATTTAGATAGCCTTTTGGCACATTATTTTAAAAACGGTTTAAATACTTATATGAGAAAATAATTAAAGCAGCTAATGAAGGATGCTCTATCAATATTTTTGTTCTAAATTATGCAGCTCTATATTACATTGAAATAGCTGGAACATATTTGATTCTATAATATTCAGTATGAGTTGAGTCGCAGAAAATAATTTACATTCAATAAGCATCTTAGATGCCATTGTTTATATCTTTACATCACAATTTGAATATATAATTATTCTTTATACATTATTAAAATTAACAAGTTTAGTATTAGCTAAAAAAACTTAAAAGTATTACAATGACTACAAAATTCAATACTAATGTAACAATTATTAGCTTCTAATGAATTAAATTTACTTCTGTGTCACTTATCTATAACTTCGAAAACTAATTTTATTAAGTGTGGTATATTGTAATATAATAAATTAGCATGTGTTCGAAACGCTCAGTGAAACAAGTTAGTTAACATGAACTTTATTTATTGCATTTTCTCTATTATTTTTTAGATATATTTACCAAATGATCAAATTCTAACTAATGACAAATTTTCTTCATTCAGGAATTATTTTATTTTTATTTTCATGTAGGAATAGAAAGTTTGATACTTAAAATTACCTAAATTGTTATACTTTAATACTAATATTAATTTTATAATCTTGTTATTTATACAATCTTTATAAATAACAAGAGTATAAAAATTAGAATCAATATTTTTATTAATTGAAGTATATTGTTTATATATATGAATTATTTTGAAGCCCAATCGTTGAATTAAAAGAAGGTTATTACAGGAAAATTCTTTATTATATAAAACGTTTCGACACTTAATGTGTGTATTCATTCAGTAATCAAACCAGAAAAAACACAAAAACATAAAATTTATTAAAAACACTAAAGTTTAATAACAACATAATAGAGAATTAATAAAAAGGAAAAATTAAAAGAGCATTTGAAGCGTGTTTGCTCAACACCGTACAGAATTGAATAAATATATATATATATATATATATATATATATATAAATTTCATTTTGTACTACTGTAACAAAAAAACGCAGATTGATTCCAACTGGAACCTCATCAAAAGTAAAATAAGAATCCAATTGTGAGAAGTAATAATGTGCCGGACTAATAACAGTTTAGTGGATAAAATGCTTTTACTGTAACCTGCACATATTTTTTTTATTTTTTTTAATTTATTATTTTATTGACTTTGTATACAAGGTCATTAGTCAATTACACTATATCTGAACATTTCTCACTAAGTGGTTTTACACTACTTTAAAATTTTATCTTGTTGGATTGAATATAAGTATGAATTGTTAATATATTACAAAATAATTAAATATTGAAAAAGATCTGACTGAAGTTGAAAAATTGTAATGCAAATGAAGACTCGTGAGCATATCGATTAGTAGTAAAAGAATTTCACATTAAATTTATTTTAATTAGATTATTATTTTAATTTGAAGAAATTGCATTCCACTTTATTCTCATACGTGTATGAAAATATATAAAGCACTCTTTGCTTTTTCGAAATTTAAATATCAGTTACAATATTTAAAGTCCTGAATTATTTTCTACCAAAAATACTTTCTACATTTATTACTTTAGAACCAAATCGGCAGAATGAAAGAAGGACGATGAAAAGTTTCAATTTGAACATGCTGGGCGTGGACCTGAAAAACTCTAAACTGACCATGACCTAATTTACCAGTTCGTTACCAATAAACTAGATTAAATTTAAACAATAAACTGCTTATTATTAATAATAATATTAACACAGAAAACTAGATATTATTGTTTACTTGATATGAAACACAGAGTGAGAAAGATTTATATATATCCAAAGAGATAATGAATAAAAAGTTAGTAAAACAACTAAGAGTGAAAGATGAGTAGATGGAATATATTCTAGTGGCCAGTTTTTATAATTGTTATAATGGCCCAAGCTAGGAAAGAAAGCAATAATATATAAATTAACCTTCAAAATTGCTGGAAGCACGCATTAACACTGTCTTGCAATAATTTGAATGGCAAATAACATTTGATCGACAGAAGCATTTAAAACTCATTGCTGATGAAAGTTCAAATTTGTTATGAAATGGCATAGAATATTCAATTCAAAAATGTGTTGAGAAATTAAAGTCGAAGCAGAAGATATTTGTGAATAGGAAAAAAATATTTTAATAATATAATTATTTAAAAATAACCATATACAGAATAGCGTGCAAAACAGGAAATTTATATTTATTTAATTCGTCAATTATTTATCTTCGACAATCAATGTATGTAATGTAACTTTTTGTCATATAAAAGTAGATGTTTAGAATCCAAAAATTGTTTTCAGCATGTTCATAAATAAGTAATGTTTGATTTACTGATAATTTATTAATAAAACAGTTCAGTCGTATAAAACTCGCAGAAAACACAACATTTGCAATTGGTTTTGTATAGCAACTCTACAATTTGCATACAATTTTGTAATACTGTGAGTAAAGTCTCTAAAAGTCGTGAACCAAGTCGGCGTTGAAATTGATATTTTAGTCTAAATTATGTTTTTACTTATTACTATAGCTCTAATTACTAATGCAATATTAAAAAAAAACAATAAGAAATGTTTTTATTAAAGTGTCCAAAATACCAACTTTTTATAACATGTTGTTTGTGCGAAACTCTTACTTTGCCAAATGAGCTTGATATTTATTTTATTTTTTAAATTAAATGTAAATTATCATTTTTATTAGTATATATACTGATTTTTAATATTTTATGTAGTTACTACAGCAGTTTTTGAAATTCATGATAATTTCGGGCAAAAAATCTTTTGCACACGGATATTTGTACATCATTTTTTATTTTTGCCAAAATACTTTTGAAGAATGTATTAAATGTATTTTTATGCGTGTGATTAAAACGTTTATGATTATTGCAGTTATAAAGGCATTATAGATAATTAACATGTGCACTTGTTTATATTTCAATATAATGTAATATAAAGAAACTATAATATTATTCACCGCAGAACAAAAATTCAATAGTATAATTATATTTATTTTATTCGGTCTAAGCACATCACATACATTAGATGAAATATTTGTATTTTTAATAAGACTCAATATATTTCCAAACCGTTATCGAAGCAAATTTTACTGGGCTTACGCAATACAAGGATAATTTTATTCGGAAAAAAATCGAAAAAATCGTAATACTAGTGTGGAAAGTTCTTTACTCATTGGATCTCTACTTCACTTACATTCCGAATACATTGATATATTAAAATGCGAATTTAAATGGTATCTTGTTAAATAAAGATTTTATTTCAAAACAATTAGGGAAAGTTTTACTTGTATTAAGCAGAATCTAAAAAAATTCACAGATTAGAGCGTGGTTAAAAATTCAACGTGACCAAGATACAAAGAATCGCTTTTTTCCAGTTTTGTAAATTGCATTTCAGATTGCATTTTCCACTTTGTATTTTAGATTTCTTATTCTTATTATAACAAAAATTATAACAGATCAAACAGACTAACTTCTTATTATAAAAGATTTTATAATAAAAATTTTACTGGCCTATTTTCACTTATATTTTCAGCGCAAAAATTACAAAAACACTTATTGGCGCAAAATCTTATATCTACTTCACACATAATATTAAATATATTTTTGCGCAAAAACAACATATTTGTAGTTCTGACACATCTAATGCGTTTACCAAAAATTTCAAAGAAAACCCCATGAATCCTATTAATTTCCGTGAATTTGAAAAATCACATCATTCTTTTTTCATGTTAGAACATTTGAAAACTAAATATTAATTAACCAAATACTTGAGAGTAATGATTGTAAAGATCGAGCAAGTGATGAAAATATTCTTCTGAAGTATTTAGAAGATATAATCAAATGTTCAACTTCTTTATATAAGCTATAAAATTAATGGCCCGATTCTGTCGTAAAATAGACTAATGCTATGGCAAGGCTATGTTATGTACCAGTTTTCATATATCCTATGTGGTGCAGTCAGGAGTTTTAGATAGAAAACTTAACCTAGAAAATTCAGAAATTTCAAAAAAAAAAACGATGTTATCACAACTAGATCTTTGAGGTATGGCTTGATAACATTCAACAGATAAAAATTTTAGCAGTTTTATTAAAAAGTTTAAACTTGCTTGTTTATTTTATGGAAAACATTTTTAAATTTCAAGCTTACGAAATCAAAATTCATAGTTCGATTATGTCATAAGATACACCAATGTTATGGCAAGGCTATGTTACTTTTCAGTTCTTATAGAAAATGCTACTAAATACTGTCACGGTGAAGTTGCATTTTATGTGTGAAACGCACAACAAATACATGGAATATTGACAGTATTTGAGTAGCATTTTGTATGAAAACTGGAAAGTAACATAGCCTTGCTTATCAATTTGATTTTCGTGAGCTTGAAGTTTAGAACAGTGTTTTATAAAATAAACAAGAATTTTAAATGTTTTATTAAAACAGGTAAAATTGATGAATTTGAAAAATTCCATTTCCACAATTTATTTTCATAAATTTTCTAATAAACATCTGTTCTAATTACTTCTATTTTTTTAATCTAGAGGAAAATTTTAAGCCAATTATATACTTTTTTGAAGAAATGTATCAATATATCTTTGTTCTCATACTGTTCCTATCGCATATAGCGATTTCTAAATGCTCTATATTACACATGTCGCCCTATGCAAATGATTGAATTCTATAAACATTTAAAATGCGTTCCGTGTCCATTGGAAAATTAATTATAATAGTTATAGAGTCCAAAATTTCAAATCCGTTGGATTGGTTTAATTTTTCAACATGTAATACAACGACTTGATTGTATTGTCTTCGTGTTTTTTATTAATATTATTATTTGCTACTGTTTCATTATCAGTTGAATTGCTTGCATCGTTACGTTCTTGCTCACCGTTCATACTTAAGCGAGTTTCACTTCTCTAAAAGTTCACGTAATCATTTTATAATATAGTAATCATTGTATAAAATCACGTAAAATTTAAAAAACACAAAATTCATAGGTATAGTATATGATATGTAGTAATAAAATAAAGTAAATACTGTTAGATAATTCTTATTTTAGATTGAAACAGATTAAGAGCTTCATTTATTTGAATAGACTTGTCTCAGGGGCCGATTCTGCCGTAAAATAGACCAATGTTATTGCAAGGATATGTTACGTAGCGCTTCTCATACAAAATGGTACTAAAAACTGCCAAATTCCGATGTGGTTGCTGTGCAGTCAGGAGTTTTAGATAGAAAACCATACCTACAAAACGCGCAATCTTATCATAATTGCATCTTTATGATGTGGCTTAATAACATATGAGTGTAGATGCATTTTAGGTATAAAACGCCTAAATGCACAGCAAATACATGGTATTTTGTCAATATTTAGTATCATTTGTATTAAAACTAGAACCTAACATAGCCTTGGCCCATTAATCTCTTATAGCTTTCGATTTTGAGTAAACCTTTATTAATTAATATCTAAACTATATGCAGAAATCCGATTATATTTTGCATTGACTTCAATAAACTTATTAGGGCGACCTCAACCATTCACATTTTTCCACACACTCCATATTTGAGTTTCCATACTTCTAGGAATCTGCACATAAACCCTATTAATCATATTATGTTTGGACGTGATTTCATTTTATTATATTGGTCTTGAAGGCGACAATCTTCATGGCATTGAGCTTTTACACAGAGTGGTTGCTACCTTGGTAGAGAGGGTAGCGAAGAGTTTGATGGGACTAATTGTTCACTTCTAAAAGTAAAGTTCGTTTAACAGCATGTGTAATAAATAGTAAATACCAAATAACTATATTTCAATTAGAACTTAGTGGTAAATTAATGGTGTAATTAGAACTGCAACAAATACAAAACAAATCAGTATTCAATAAAGTCCACAGCTACAAGGGTTAAATTATAACCCAACTACCTAAGTTATTGAAGGAGAGTTTTTATAAATTCTATAACTATGTGGCGGAAAAACATATTATTGAAAACTTATTTATAAATAATTATATTTAAAAATCATAGAATTAATACTTTCAATTATAAATTCTTGTATTTGTATTAAATTATATGTTATTTTAATTACATCCTCTGGACTATACGATCTGCGGATAGCCGGAATCAAAGCTCTAAATAAACTGGTGGTTTCTGTTTTTCAAACAAAAGTTTTGCCTAAAAAATGTTGCTTTGCTCGAGTCTATATCAAACATTTGTCATTTTTTGGAATTATAAATCTGTCTATTATTGCATGAAAACATTTAGTAAAGCAATTAATATAGAAAAAGGTCCGCGGGTAAAAGGGTCTACCACCGATATCTCAAAAACAAGTAAAGTTTTAAACAACAATATTTGAAAGTCATCACGTTGGTTGAGAGCACAGTGGTTTAGTTTACGAGATCATAATATAATTTTTAAGTGTATTTAATTGTTTTATATGAAGTATTGTTGATTTTCAGTTAGATTCAAGTTTTTTTTCATATAACCTCTATAAAAGCTAACCTCTATAACGTGGGTGGGACAAAAAGGAAATTGAACCTTTACCTTAATATAAATAATAAAAAAAATAGTAAACAAAAAAGTAAATTAAGTTAAGAAAAGCATTTTCATAAGAGACAATTTAAATTAATAGTTATTCCAATCTGCCGATGAATATTGTTTCGTAAAATTCCTTTAAAATTAAAAATAAGACATTGGATCTGTTTGCCCCCTGGCTGTACCATTTTACCACGCCGATGCGGTAAAAAGAAACAGATGACAATTTTTTTTAAAATAGTTAGGCATTTTACTGAATATTAGAAAGGTGTTTTAATATGTGTTATTGGTTTTGATGTGGCTTGACCTTTGCGTCCTACTTTACCCTATAGTTTAATTAGTATATTTGATTTATTTATTTTTGCACCAAAGGCCCCACAAAGCAATTTTCTCATTTTATTATATTCTACATCTATAATCTCAAGTGAAATTCTGATCCCAAGGCGAAGTGGAACTTACCACTGGCCCAAGACAAATTGTTCGATTTTATTTAATTATATGGTTAAACATATATTTTGTACAGGGACATAATTAATATTTGAAAGCTCTATTGTTACTAGTTTCAGGAGTGAACAATCGTTAAAAGCCTAAGATAAATAATACCATTAATATTGAATTAATTAATTATGTTAATACATACAAATTTTGGCTGTTATAATAGTAACCTAATACTTCAAAACTTGACAGGATAATATATATTTACTATGATAAATTAAATTTTTTTTGAATATGTGAATGTTTGCATAAACTTTTAATTTATAGTTATAAACAAAGACGAACACAATAATAATCCAAGTTTAACATTTGAAAAGAAAATCGAACGTTTCAGTTTCGAGAATATAATATTTTTCAATTGAGATAGGTATTTAATTTAAAAAATAAGGAATTATACACATATACATAGTTATATACATAATATGAATAATACAACTTTAAAAATGATGTAACAAATAAAAATTCCTATTTGAATCTCCCGTAGAAAATTTACACTGCATATTGATTTGTGGCTTAGGAAAAGCTCAAATAGATTTAATGCGAAGACTATCACATTGAATCATGTGATTTGAATGTCGATAAAAAATATAGAATACAAATTAATTATCGTCAAATATAAACATTATATGTACTAGCTTCTGTAAACTTTATAGGTTGCAAATTATTCTCTAAACGCATACAAAATTACTAGAAATAAATCAACACATATATACCTGCCATCTAGATGACATTAACAATTAAATTGATTTATGCAGAATAGAATTTATTACCGTCAATAAAAATTTTAAAGAATTTTTAAATGAAATACTAAACTAGTAAAAGAACAAATTAGAGTGCGAAATGATAAAACGAATCACCGTACTTTCGTACTTATTCGTACATATTTTTTAAAACTAGTTGAAAAAAATAATACGAGTTGATGAAACGCGAAATAGCATCAATAAATAATTAATAATAAATTGACTGGCATATCAAGTTACAGTCTACTTCAGTTTTTTGAAAATAACTGGAGACAAAAGGCGAAAGAAAACCACAAGGTTCTAATATAAATATGCGGCTTAAAGTAAGAATCTAATTGCAGCAACTAACATGGAGCAACAAATATATTCTTCAAATTATTCAAGCAACAAATCTTGTTATTGAATAGTTAATCATAAATGAGTGATTCTATTTAATATTCAGTTGTATTTAAAATGATAATTTTAAAATGATTTGAAGTAATAATCTTATGCATATCAGATCTATGTCCATTTTGAGGCGTAACATCGGATCAGTCACATTTATAACGTCCCAAAAGAGAAGAAGACGTTTATGTTTTCGCCAGAAAATCAGACTTGCTAATTTTATGGTTTCTCAGCGTTTCAAGTTATTCCTAATCGTTTGAGACCAAAATTGAAACTAGTGGTGTATGATATCGTGCCTTAAGACAAATTGCTGGAACTTCCCGTACCGTAACGAAATGTTCGAGGAATATTAAATGTTTCCAAATCGATTATTATAAATACTGTAACATTGTCCAATATTTATAAGAAATATATAAACTAAATTACGAAGTTATAATTATTTAGAGTATATAAGTGACCTTTGAAACTTTAGGGAGAATTAAAATTAAAATCTGAATTATTTTCGATATGCAAATTTTTTTTTTTGAAATAGCAATTATTTTGTTAAAACAAGCAGAAAGTTTTTTTGATCATTAAAATCAGATGCTCTGTTCTTTCAAAAAACTCGATTTCTATTTTCTGCACTCTTAGCTCCGTATCCTCGTAACGGCTGGACCTGCCTTTGCCAAAAACTAATCAGCACATCTTCCTATAAATAGGAATCGAATGTTTTTTGAACCATTCAAATCGGTTGATCAAAACGTGGACAAAAAAATGCGGATATACAAAAAACACACACACATCCATTTTTTCTGAGGTATGCCAAAATGTTCAGAAACCACTGAAACGTCAAGATATGTAGAAATTCGATTCGATTTTCGGCCCATTACTATACCTTTCCCTACAGAAAGGTAAAAATGTATGTGTGCGGACCGAAATTTGATCTTTCTCAAAAACGACTGCACTGGTCTGAAATTTAAAAGCCATTTGATGAAGTTCGATAAGGACTCGTGCTTCACAGTTAGCAGAAAAGTATCAAAAATTTCGTCCAAGTTTTCGCCAAAAAACCTGGACCGATTTTAAAAATTCAAAAAAGGTTCGAAATATGCAAGTTGGACAATGCCACTTACAACTACTTTGATATTGTAATCCTCTGAAAAAACGGAAGGATTCTTAGCAAGTGTTCTCTTTTTGTTTAGAATCGTCGCGTTGATTTTGACTTAATAATTCTTGGTAAAATATGTTTATAATTATTTTCTTACATTGGATTTCTCCTATCCATGTGTTCAGTATATAATATTAATAATAAAAAATATATAATATAACCTATTCTCAAAGTCACATGTCTCTACATTGTTTTTTACATAATATAATATAAAGGTCAAGTTTAAGCAAAAAAAAAGTTTATTTAACTGATGAGGAAGAACTTTTTTCAAGTAGATAATATGATATGTTACTTCAAATCAAATGTAATATACATGAATTATAATGTTTATAGCACAAAGAGAAGTAAGACGACGTATCAATATTTTAACAGAATTGAAACTTGGTTTTTAGTGTTTAAAACGATGAACAACATTAGACCTATAATGACAGCCGCAAACGGGTTGTGGTGTGCACACACGATTATTGCTAATTTTTTAAATTTAATACGGAGTTTGTGCAATACAATTGTTAGAGATCATTTTATATAATTGTTCTAGGAATAAACCTATTATAAAATTATCAACAAGATAATAATACTATAAACCGAATTTATCAAGGAATTATGTTATTGCGAACCTTCAGATTTTAAAATGATCTGAACGCATCTTTTACTTTACTAGAGCTTTTGGATTATTTTGCGTACATTACAGAATGCATAAATCTATTAACACACCACCGACATGTGCAGATTAATACATTTACCGATATTTAAAAAACAAGTAAGATTAAAAATTTTTTAACAACAATATTTGAATGTAGAGGAAAATGACATAACCAGCCATCACCTTGATTCTTACGACGTCGCCATCTGGAGATAAACGGCAATGTTTGAAAATTAGTTTTTTTACATCTTAATATATTTTTCAAATATACGTAATTTAATTGTTTTATTAGTTGTATAGTTAATTTTAAGTTCAATTTAACAAATTTTTATATATCCTATATAAAAGCTTACACACGGGTGGGGTAAAAAGGACCAACTGAACCTTTACCCTGGAAAAAGCGTGCACAATAAAAAAGAGTAAATAAAAATATAAATTCAGTTAGAAAAAGTGATTTTACAAGAAATAAAATAAATTAATAGTTATTCATTCTAACTCTGCTGATAAATATTTCTGAGGAAACACCATTTCAGGGTAATATACAGTATAACCTTGAAATCAGTGGCGGATTAAGGTCTCTGGCACCCTAGGCCCTATCCGTCCAGGCGCCCTTTTTAATAAACAAAATTTTACTTTTTTAATTAAACATTTTTTTAAATTATTTAGATATAATTTTTAACTTTGCATAGGGCAAGTTATGTAAATTGCAAATGTATCGACAATGATATCTTTTTTCTTATCTTCACATTTCAAGGCCTTCTGAACATTTTGGTATACGTCAAAATGTGTATGTGTGTATATATGTATGTATGTTCAATTCCTATTGATTAGTTTTAACCCTGAATCTTTTCCTTTTGTCATATTTTTGTAGATGGTAACCCGACTGTTGATCCTTTTATATTTGATTACTTCATTATTAGAAATTATTTACTAGGACTGACTTATTATTAACTTCCCGAAGGAGCACTTTGTTTGAAAATTTAGTTTTTTTGCAAAGCAATGTTAACAAAATTTGCACTTATTATTAATATTCTTATAAAGTATCTGGTAATTTGATGTGCGTATGTCCAATGATCATTTTTCACACCACCAAATGTTGTTTTTATAACTTTTTTCTGGATCTTCATAATCGCTAAACCTGTCTTCCCAAAAATTGGTTAATTCTTCATTTCGTCAATGTGAGTAAAACGTTTTTTGAATCATTCAAATCGGTCGCTCCGTTCCCTCAAAAACCGAATATTCAGAAGGTTTTGAAACAAAAATATTTGTGAACAATTGATTTACGTTTCGTTTTTCGAATTACTATAACTTACCCGTGGAGGAACTGCCAATTGGTGGTGTAAAATGATCAATGAACCTAAGCACACCAAAATGTCAGATATTTTAGTTTAGGTTCAGTTTTACCTTATAGAATTCATTTTAGAGAAAAACAAAATTATATACGAGCCAAGAAATAATTAAATTATCACATAATAACAAATAATATATTATGTTAATTCCCGAAAAAATAAGAAACTATTTAAAACTATTTTAAAGCGTTTTGTTTGTAAGATTCACCTTAACAAAGTTACAAAAAATGAACAGAGCTTCAATATTTCTCCAAAAAAGCTTACCAATTTGATAATTTTTATTTCAAACATGATACGTCAATAAAAATATTAATGAGGCGTCCTCGAATAAATTTGATATAGAAAACGAATAACATTATATTTCATAGGAAATTATCTAGATCCGGATCAATCCTTAAAATAAATCACCGTGACAATTTTTCGGATTTAAAATTTTGACATTCTGAAAAATTTGCCGCCCCCCAAATTGTGACGCCCTAGGCCCGGGCCTCACGGGCCTATGGGGTAATCCAGCACTGCTTGAAATGGTTGTATCTATAAAATTATCTCTATAAAAATGTACTTAAAAAAAAAAGTCATTAGACCTACTGTCTCTTGGCCATCCCATTTTACTAAGCTTATGGGGTAAAAAGGAGCAAGTGACAAATATTTGAAAAACTGCTAACAAATCACATTTCTACAATGATGAAATAACTTTTCTGAACATAGTCAGATAGTTGTTTGTTTGATATGTGTTATTCGCTGTAATATAATTGGTTTGGTTTTCATAATATAATTGCCCCAAGTCAAATTGGATCTATAAATTTATATCAATTGGACTATAAATTTATATCCTATAAGAGAATTTAGTGTAAATGAATATGGCAATGGTTTGCTAAATGATGCCTAAATATTATTAAGGTTTAAATGGATAAAATAAAATTAAAATATAAATATCGTATTAATAGAGTACAGTGAAACTAATGCAATAGTTCTAAGCATTTGCTTTGAAAATTTTACTAATTGCTTTGATTTTTTTATTCAAAATTTCACGAAACCGCGCTCACCAAATCATTTGTAAATCGTGCTCGCCGATGTTGTATAAGAGATATTGTATATCTAGCATACGGCGAATATGACAAACCAAACTTATATAATGAAATCTACAATAAATACACACACATGCATATGGTATATCCATACATACATTGCTTTTTGTCTAAGCTGTGCGTGTGTATTGCAAAAAATTTACATCACAACGAGTTACTTTCTAGAAGATGTCTTAGCCTTGAAATTATACACATGCACTCAGGTACAAACGTATTACACATATACATAGAACGTCTACCTTAACTTGGTAAATGTACGTGTGTACACTGCATATATATATATATATATATATATATATATATACTTATGTAAGTCATGTTATACATATGCATGTATATGTATAAATGTTGATTACGTAATCACACAATAAGCTAACCTTGAGTTCACTCAATTATAATTATATGTTCATGTATTACACATCGACACACACACGAATAACACATACATTAACGTTCATATACATAATATATATATATATATATATAATATTTATTTACTGCAGTACGTAATATTAAGTAAATCCGCTCAGAATCTTTCATGCAATGTAGGAGCATGAAATACTGTAATTTTATAGTTTATTTGTTATACATTGGACACTTTTTGGCAATAATTTCTTTTACATTATAATAGACTTACTCTTTGTGATAAGGAGGAATAGTAAATGTAATAATTAGGACTTTATCTTCCATTTCACAAATTTAAACTGAAATTAGAGCCAAAAAAGTGAGAAAAAATCATTTGAAGATAGTTTTAATATGTATTTGATGTAGTTAGTTTTCATATGCTATGAAACATACATTTTCTTTACAAAAGGTGATTATTTATACTGGTCAAGCAGTAGTAACCTCGGTTTCACTTGAAAATATAGATGGAAATATGCTTCCAAGTGAAAATAGCCATTTCCCGGCATTGCCGGACCAAATATGGCAGTTATTACCGATGAGAATAGAGAAATGAAAATATATCAAATAAACAAAGGCTGACCGTTGGGTTGCCTTCTAAAAGGCTACGGAGTTAAGAAATATTATCAAATAGCTCAATGAACTCTAATAGGAAGTTCTGACTGCTATTCCAGTATAATAGAATAAAAAAAAACATTTGTTGC
This sequence comes from Ctenocephalides felis, assembly GCF_003426905.1. Lineage (NCBI taxonomy): Eukaryota > Metazoa > Arthropoda > Insecta > Siphonaptera > Pulicidae > Ctenocephalides > Ctenocephalides felis. The sequence continues at coordinate 14,914 of NW_020537149.1, read as the reverse complement.
TACAAATCTGATTTATGTGACAGGAGAAGCACGTTATAGACATTTTCTTTACCGTTTAGAAATATAGTCCTAAATTAAAAAAATTAATTGTGTTTGATTTTTATATTATATAAGCCTGCGTATTTCAGTAAGAGAAGTAGAAGTAAAAGAAAAATTACATTCTTTTTTAGTAGTTTTGCCTGTAAATAATTTTGATTATTTAAGGATTAAAAATTAAAATGATATTACTATTGTAACAGATTTTATAATATTTTTTCTGATTTTATATTCTGTTATTTCAATATTTTATTAAAAACGCTAAATTCGTTTATTGTTTATTGCTTTATTTATTTGAGATATAAACGCTGAATTCTTTTAGTGCATTGTAATAAAAAATCTAATATACGAGTATGGTCTACTGAAACATTGCAAAATCCTTCTTTATTTTATTGATTTATATTATTATTCCATATCTAAGAATTATATTTAAAAATGAAGTTGATAATTACACGGCATTACTTCTGAACAATTATATTTCATTGTATGTATATCGATTTACGAATATTTATTGAGTGCATTGTTAATTTACTCAACAATTTAGTTAACTAATATTGAGTGTTGTATTTTAAAAAGGAGGTTACACAAAAATTATTAAAAATGATCATCAACGTTAATGTTGGAGTAGTTTAATTACCGAGTTCATCTATCAATATTGCACGTACTCGGAAATGAGTATCCATCAGTATCTGAAAATGTATAAATATAAAACATGTATATACTTGTCAATATAACAGATATATTTCAATGCTATTACAAAAAGGGCTTGGCAGATCGTCATCAAATCCCACTAAAGTGCAAGCTAATATCAACTATATATAAATAAATAAAGTAGCTATTATCAGCAAACGGAATTGTTGCTTTGCAGTTGGCAATTTTAAAAAACATACAGATCAAAAATAATATACATTTGTTAGAAAATATTAATTCAACAAAATACTTCCCCTCAACTGCTTACTTCAGATAAAATCAAAGAAAGTAATGCGGTAATTTAAATACAAAGACTTAAACTGTTATTATTTTGTTGGACGAATCACTAGATATCATTTTTTTTCAGAGTCTCAACATATTTTGATCAAATTTAATAGTACGTTAAATATTATAAGATTCTGGAGTAGTATTTGATTCGCTATGAGTTTATACTTCATTATGCATTTCAAGATTATGATTTTCAAATGTAAATGAGAAACTTTTTGTAGTGAGACTTGAATAATAATGTAAACATTTATATTTATTGATTACGCAGATTAGCTTTCGATTTCATTGATTTAACATGGCAGAAGTTCTCATTATTGAGCTGAACGGTTAGTCATCATTAACTAGTTGTTTTGACTATGACATTTTGCCATTTTTTTCAATCATCAAATAAAGATAATCTGTCTAACATCACCATAAAACAAGTTTTTTACGTTAGAAAGCTTGATGATTGTGATTCTTCACGGTCCACAATGTCGCTGCAATTTTGTGTACTTGAGTAATAAAGGAAATATTTAAATATTGTTTAAAAAATAGTAACCATATGTATTTGTAAACAAATAAATTTACCAGTTTTATGATAGTCAATAATTAAAATTTAATTTTTAACAGATAGATTCATGTGTCATGCAAAAACGAATATAAACTTGTACTTTATTTATTGATAATGAAGAAAAGTACTGATGTGCATGTCAAAAAATAAACTATCTTTTATGCGTACATTTTCCCTTCGTTGTAGTTTTTGAATACAGATAATCTGAGTCGTCGATAATATAAAAATGGATGTATGTTTGTAAACCAAACTAAACCAAACATCCAATCGCCGTGAAAATTTGGGAAACCCGGGATAGGTTTTCGCATATTCTGATTAAAACCAAGTGGTAGGGCTTGGATACCCTGAAGACTTTTTTTTATTTTTCCAGACTAATTTTTATTTTAGTTGTTTTATAATGCATATATGAAAATACACATTACCCTCTTGATAAATTTACCACCCTATTTCAGAAGAATTATTATAGTAATTACATAATTTTTTATCTCGATTTTTGACTCAATTTCGATTGCGATAATTTGAGCTTAAAATAAAATAACTAACTGATTGTGAATGTAGAAATATGTGGTATATAAGTGAATGAGGCAGCTAACGTAAATTAATTGGATAGTTTTCCTACTGCATTGCAAGTTTCAGCATAATATAAACTGATTTTATTACCGCGCTTTTCATTAATCACTGATTTTTGGATTAGGAAGCAATATCGAAACATTTGTTTTTGAAGCATGTAGTGGCGATCGAGTTTATCGAATCGAGTGAGATTTCAAAAACTCTGTTGAAAAATTTACATCTTTGCCATAGATTTGTATGGCATCTAGTTCTCTCTCCAAAACTGTTGCATCTTCAGATTATAATATTTTTGCTCTTTCTGCAAGCCATTCATGAACTATGTAATGTACAGTGTGCGCATAGTGAACTTAACTTTCCATCGACACTATGTAATAATTGTTATAAAAATGTTTCAGCGGATAAAACGAATAAATTGAAACTTTTCAATAAGCTCAACCATAACTTGATCAAAATTCAATGTAAAACGTACACAAAAAAGACGATAACTCATCAGTTATCGAGCTATATGAAAAATAATTGAACTACTAAAATGACTATTATAAAATACAGATTTGTTGTAGGAGGGTGAAAATTCAGAGTTGTATGTATTTTTAAATTCCGCAATAAAAAATTAAAATAAAAAAAAAACTAATTCCAAAATTAAAAAAAGTGTTAGGGGTAGATAACTGGTTAAAAATACTTGTTTTTATAAATTAAATTTAAGCGTTTCCATAATGTGAAGAAAATGTTAATCAAAATTCAATGCAAAATAATCATTGACTGAAAGGTGGATGAAAAATTATTCTATTATTAAAATAAGTTTCACGAAATTGGGTGAAAATTTAGGACCGTGTGTATTTTTTGCATAACTAATTTTACAAACTATAAAAAAAAAACAAAACAAAAAAATGGCGCCAAAACTAAAAAAAAATCTTATGGTTGGCCACCCCCTTTCCATATAGGGGTATAAATAGTTATCATACTGATCGCGATTTTGAAAGAGTATTCCGACGAGAATTTATATATATATATATATATATATATATATATATATTATGCATATAAATCAGAAAATAATTATATCCAACAAACGAGTTACACTATACCTTGAAAGAAGTATGCCCTTCGTTTGATTTTTTGAATCGCGCCATTTTCATTTCTTTGTTGTTTGCAACAATTGCCATGAATTTCATTAACTATTTGATTATTGGATGTAGATCGTAAAGTTAATTTTCTATTACATCATTTGCATTACCATTATGCAGCAATCGTATTTGGTTCGTTCGAACACGATTGTTTGACTAGATGCTGGATAAATTGATTGTTATTCAAGATATTATTAGACTAAACATAATCAGTTTTTCTAATTATAATTAGAGAATCTTTATTGTAGTTCATTTTGGAATCGAAATGAATTGATAAAATCAAAGTTTTAATCAATCCCTAATATTAACTTTAGTGCGATATAATCTTGGAACAGCGTTAACACTCTCCTGTAATTTGCAGTATTCATGCGATAGAAGTGACATCAAAATTACTACAATAAACTACTTTCCAGAAAAAGGTTTATCAATCAGAATTTTTGCATTCTATAAGCTGTTATGATGATTTTTTTATGATGATTTATTATAAATTTGTCTTCAGATGAATCAAATTCTTTACCAATGACCAGAGATGAGTAGCCATCAACACAAAAGGTTGCTCATGCAATCCTTTAGATCGAATCTAACTAAATAAGTAAATTATACATTATGATACATTTATTTAAGTTTCTATGTACCTTTGTAATTTTAATGAGTGAGAACACATTTTTCACTACAGTTTTGAACCGACAATACGAAAAGCACATTTTCTTCAAGATAACATTGTGAAACCACTCTACAATGAGTAAAAGGTACTGAATTTATTGAAAATTCTGGTTTCCTTTGAATTCAATTATGAATTTGTAGGTATAATCACTTCATAAACATTGTTAAAAGGGTACGTAACTAGTTGTGTATGGCATCGTGCCTAAAGGCAAATTCTTAGAATTTCCCGTACCGTAACGAAATGTTCGAGAAATATTAAATGTTTTCATACAGATTATAATAAATACTGTAACATTGTTTAATATTTATAGGAGTTATATAAACTGAATTACAAAGTTAAAATTATTTATTTGAAGTATGTAAGTGAGCTTTAGAACTTTACCCAGAATTAAAATTAGAATCTGAATTATTTTCGATATACAAAAAAAAATCTAAAAAAAAATTAACAAAAAAAGAAATATTTTTTTCCCAAAAGCAGTTACTTTGTCAAAACAAGCAGAATGTTTTTTGAATCATTCAAATCGGATGCTTAGTTCTCTCAAAAACTGCCATTTTTTGCACATTTAGCTCGGTATCTTCGAAACGTCTGGACCTGCCTTTGCCAAAATCTAATCACCACTTCTCCCCATCATTACGAATTGAATGTTTTTTATATAATTTAAATCGGATGCTTCGATCTCTTGAAAACTCAAGTTCTATTTTCTGCACTCTTTGCCCCGTATCTACGAAACGGCTGGACCTGCCTTTGCCCAAAACTAATCAGCACATCTCCTTTTCAATAGGGATCGAATGTTTTTTGAACCATTCAAATCGGTTGATTCGTGCGCTCGACGACGTGGACGAAAAATTGTATCCATACATACATACACACACACATACATCCTTTTTTTTAGGTATACCAAAATGTCCAGAAACCCTCAAAACGTGAAAAAATGTAAAAAATTTCAATTTCGATTTATGAACGATTATAATAACTTACCCTACGGGGAGTTAAAAATAGGGGTTTAGGGCAAATGTAATGAAGTTCGTTCCAAGAAAAAATTAAAATAACTTATTATTAATAATAACTTATAAACGAACATAACGAATGTAAAATATGTAATTGGTATTTACTACCACGTCCACGATTTCCTAATTTTTGTAATAATTTATGGTGGAGCCTAGTTCTTTTCTTCAATATTTTATGCCTCATCACATTTCTCAATTGAAATATGTATATATGTGTATATATTATTATTATTGGTGCTCTGCTGATGCAAGTCCATGTTGTGATCGCACCACATTTCATACCCCTTGTCCATCAAGTGTTGATGGCCCTTTTCCTTCCTGGCAGTGTCCGGCACCTCGTCCTTTTTTTGAATCCGAATCTTCGCTCTTACATTGCTCCATTTTATTTTCATTTTGGCCAGAACCTTTCCAGTGCGCGAATAGTCTGGCATCATTTCGAAAAATTTTGTTTTTCTCTAAAAGTGTGCTTTTAATCAAATAAAAACGCTCGAGAGCTATTTGGAAGTTTTCAGGGTAGTTCAGGCGAGAATAGAAATGTTTTATTGAATGATTTTAATATTGGCTCATCAACTACTTATGACATTAAAAAACAGAAATAAACTGATAAAATTCATCAAGCTACTAGTCGATAATAATTGAAACATGAGTTATTACATTAGTTTTTACATCACTTCGACGTGTCATTCAAAGACTTGATATAACTGAAAAAATAATTTCAGCAAACCAAAGTTCTGCAGAAAAATATAAAGATGAGTTTTAAAGATTTGTGTCTGATAATAATTTAACACAACACTAGATGGAGGAGTAGAAAATTCAGCCAAAGTTTGTAGGGAAAACAAAAACAGATCAATCTTATACTAGAAGTATTCGTCCAGAAAACTAGCATTTCATAAATGAACTATTTGATCTACTGACTTTAATATGTGTATATAATATTGATTCTTACTATTAGTTACTTTCATAACATTCAGACACCTTACGCAATGTGAATTTCTAATACTTAACCTGCACACTTTCAATTCGTTCGACGTGAAAATAAACGCTTGGCCATGAATCTTATGATATTAGAATCGTAATTATTTCATAGTATTATATACCTAACGTAAAAAGTCAGTTTTACCTTCAATAGAATTGCGCTATTATACCAATTATATACATTGCCTGGTATTTTTTCGAATTGCGTGTTTGATGCAATCTGGCGGAACTCAATTTTTGCTATGTTGTTGTTCAGGGCTAAATTACATATGTCCTAATAAAATTTATCGGTCTATTGCTGTTTTCTTATTATTGCTAAATAAATATATTGCAAAATCATGCTGGCGTAGACCGATACAAGAAAACGTATCCTCATGACGTGAAATTTTTGTCAAAAAGGAAAGGAGAGAAGTATGGCCAAAAGAAAACTATATTTTGTCTAATTAATTTATATTTTTTTGAATCGTACGACGTATTTGAATTAATTTAACAAAATTTTGTGAGTACTTCTATAATAAAACAGGAAGAAGTTAAATTACAAAGTATAAAATATCATTATAGACTCTAGTGTGGGAATTAATATTTCAAGTTGAATAGATTTTTTTTTAAATTCTTTAACTTTTATATGTGATTTTTTTATTGTCTCAAAAAATAAGCGTGTCTTTCGAAAAGAAACTAAGAAAAGCAGAATATTGCACAAATCTTTTCAATACTCCTGAATAAAATTTAAAAGTCAAGGGATATCATACTAACTCACTCAAATGACAACTAGTTACTTATAACATCAACATTGTGATATTTGTAAAATACTAGACAAACAATTTTCATTTTATCATTTTATCATTTTTTTTAATTATCCATCGATTTGTACGTTCATAATATCAATTTTCTTTTAACTAATATGAATTTTAGAATTCTTGTCCACTTTTTGCCAAATCAAGTGAATTTTATTCAACTGTCGTTAAATTATTTGCTTTAGAATCAAAATATAGTTCTAAAAAATAGAACTGAATAAAAACTGTAATAATTTAGAATAAAATAACAGTACGACAAAATGAAGAAAATATATTAGAAGTAACCATTGAAGGCCTAATAATTATGTATTAGGCAAAGTAAATAGAAATCGATTTTGCAATAGTTGACTTTAATTATCTGTATCCCGCGTTGTATGAGCCCGATTAGATTCTACTAGAGGGCTTTAGCAAGATGAGATTTTGTATTAAGAAAACGTTTTTGATAGTTTTGCAATTGATTGACTCAGTTCACAAAGGCGAAACGCAAGCTAGGAGGCTGAAAATGTGAATAGTGTTGTTTATGGTATTCATTCGGGTAATTTTTTTTATCAAAGACGCACACCCATTGGAAAGCCAATTGTCGAAAATGTCGACAACCATCTACTTCGATTGTCCAAGCGCTAAAGATAGCACAAAACACCATTGAATAAGGCTGGATACAAAAAGAAGCTCGATATATGGGTGCCACACAAAAATCTATTGAACCGAATTTCCATCTGAGACTAGCTGCTTAATCGTGAGAAAATTGGATTCCCTACGAAAACGTAAAGCAAGAACTGTTCTGGTCGAATCGCGGTGAGTTGCCATAAGTGGTGGCAAAGCCAGGATTGGGAATTAGACAGAGAATTATCTATTGTATGGTGCTTTTCTATGGCAAAACTCTTAAGCTGTACGTTCAACAATTGAACCATCTGAAGAAAGCAATCTTTGGTCAATAGAATAATAATTGTGTTTCTTTAGGACAACGTCAGACAACACACATCGATAGTGACTCGCCAGAAGGTGTGGGATCTTGGTTAGGAGGTTCTAGTGCATCCATCTTATAGAGCGGAGCTAGCACCAAGCCATCTGTTCCGTTACCATCTCTTCCTGTCTATGACGATCAGTTTTGCTGATGAAAAATTTGCTTTGGCTAGCTTTGGCCAATAGAATAGTAATTGTGTTTCGTTAGGACAATGTCAGACAACACACATCGATAGTGCCAAGCTCCCAGCCAGAAGGTCTGGGAGCTTGGTTAGGAGGTTCTAGTGCATTCGTCTTATAGAGCGGAGCTGGCACCAAGCGGTTACCATCTGTTCCTGTCCATGACGATCAGTTTTGCTAGTGAAAAATTTGCTTCACGAGAGACTTGTGAAAATCGACAGTCTCAATATTTTGCCAATGGGGACGTGAGTTTCTATTAGAGAGATATATTGATTTTACCTTCAAAATTGCAACAACTTATCGAACAAAACGGTGCATAATTTACCTAAATCGGATCATACTATTCATGGTAAATTAACTCTTTTCGGTCGTTTGTCCACTCTCAGCCACCAAAGCCTTTTTACCGTTCCGGTCGTATGTCTGCTCTCAGCCACCAAGGCAAGTTACTGTACGAATCGTGTACTGTATGCAATTAGTAAATATTAACATAACTTTTATACAAAAACAACACTAATTAGGTGTATTAAAACAAAAATATATCTGAAGGTGACAAAACAATTATTAAATCTTGTTTACACATCTTAAACTTGCGTTTTCTGCTCTATCGACGGAAAATAATTCCAAGTACTGTGATACCCATCTCCAAATTTTATCCGACCGAAAAGGTTTAAAGCCCTTGCTTTCATGCAAAAATAATGTTTTTTTTTACTTCACCTGATATGAATTAACAATAACGCTCATTTTTTATTATATAGTAATTTTTACACCTGCCCTGAAATAGACAACAAGTAAAACTGTATAATTACAAAAAAAATGCTTTAAAAATACATTTTCTGACCATAGCAGAGATTTTGGAAATTGGCGTATGCTAATGTTACATAAACATTCTTATAATTAATAAAATAAATTTTCGTAATTTATATTTTGCGCTTTCTACTGCTACTATTATCACAATTGATTTTAGATTTTTTTATTTGACTTTTTATTGAGTTTTATAGTTTGCAGCCGTTTTTTAAACTTAAACTATTGCTTATTAATATGTTAGCGGTACAGGATTTTATTTTTACTAAAATTTATTATACTAAATCATTAAAATAGATGAAGTAAAAACCCATTATTTTTAGTTTTAGTTACATAGTGTATTTAATTTTTATACGATAAGTAGTTATTGATTTCGTTATATGTTTGTATAGAAGTACGTGAAGGAATTACGTATGTTCTAGAAATAATTGTGGGTTCATTTGCCATTAACTTGTGATTTTGTACTTTTCTCTGTTGGTTTATTGTTTATATATGATCGTAATTATTCACTGCTTCGTGTAAAATTCTTTGCTATTAGGCAGTGCTTTTCTGACAATGAGTGTAATCAAACCAATAATTGTACTAAAATCATTATTTTTTATGTTGAAGTAATATAAGATTTGCGAACATAAAACAAAGAAAAGAAATTATAATTCTTGCGAAGAAGTTTCGTGTATATTGCCAAACTGCTTTAAGGATGAACAGTGAAATCTTACGCATGATATGTTATCGGAAATATCACTGTAGATAAGGTGCTATGCGTAATAAACTACTGTGATTCTCAACTATTTTTCAAGTAGAATATAAATACATAATTATCCGCCGTTTAACATCTCCATCACGGCGATGGTATCTATAACAATCCCTATCAGCTTACCGTTGTATTCAACTGTAGAAACTTTAATTATGATAAACCAAATTGCACATTACTCAATTAATATTCAATATTAACTACATAGAGCAAAAATGAACGCCCGTTCTGTGTCGCATATTGAAATAATTGTGCTGATTATAATAAGAAAAACCATTTTATATAAAAACATTGCGAAAATCTGCGAAATTATACGATAATATAATAAAGATTCACTTATTGTGAAAACGACAATGGTGAAAACACAAGAATTTGAAGTGCTATCCTGGATAAAATATACATTTTTAACTTCCCGTAGGGTAAGTTATAGTAATCGTCCAAAAATCTAAATTGAAACTTTTTGAATATCATTATTTGGAAGGTTTCTGAAAATTTTGGCACACCTCAGAAAAAAAATGATGTGTGTGTAAATACAATTTTTCGTCCACGATTTTGGGCGCACCGATCAACCAATTTGAATAATTCAAATCGATTCCTTTTGATGAGGAGACGTGCTGATTACTTTTTGGCAAAGACAGGTCATTTTCGGAGATTCGGAGCTAAATGTGCAAAAAATGGAATTTTCGAGAGAACGAAGTATCCGATTTGATTGATTCAAAAAACCCTTTGACCCTATTTGTATTGACGAAACGATTGTTTTTGGGGAAAGCAACATGTTTTTTAAATTTTATTTTTTTTTAAATTTAATTCTAGCTAAAATTCTAAAACTCACGTATATACTTAAAATAAATAATTATAGCTTTGCAATTCAGTTTATATAATTTTTATAATAATATGAAACAAGATTCTTTATTCTAACTTCTCTTCATTAAGTTCTTATCATTTACTTTTCATGTAAACTTATATAAACGTCATCAACAAATTTATTAACTCTTATATTTTGTCTATAAAATACTAATACAGCATTTATAATCTATTTCAAAACATTTATTACGCTTCGAATGTTTCAGTGCGGTACGGGAAGACACGATACCATACATCACTATTTCATTTTTTTTCGAAAACCTAAATTTATTAATACTGCTTAAAATGCAATCTTATATCTTGTTTGGTATGATACTTTCCGCAACTATATTTTATAAAACTAGATTCAATATCTTAAAAGTACAATGATACAAATCGCTAACAAAAAATGTAATGCAGTTTACCCTTGTTGGTTAATAATGAATCTTTTACTTATTCAATCGATCATCTATTCTTAAAAAAAAGTCGTTGTATATAGCAAAATGTAGTCACAACACCTTCATTTAATATCTATTCATTTCATTTATTTTGGGTAAATGTGAGTTACATTAACCCACGCAAATATGAGTTAACTTACGTTCCGTTTAACATAATTTAAATTTGAGAAAATTATTTCGTATTGGTGATTGCCGTGATATAATATTATTTTAAATATTCTTTATTCAAGGCTTGGTGTAGTATTTAATTTGAATACTACTCGAACTTAAGTCGAGAGGCGTTTTTTAGATGAGCGACTCTATCGTATCAGTAGTCATTTCCTGCACATATTTTTATGCAAGAAATGATGTTCGATGTAGTTTGCTAATCTATGATCTCATCGTCGATTCAACTGAATTATACTACTAACTATATCTTAATTGAAAAACTGTTAAATTGATTGAAAACACGTAAAATTCATTTCGTCTGCAGAGCATTGAAATTTTTAAAATTGTTCTGTATTGGATTATGTTATACGTGAATTATACATTTGTACTCAATATGAATATATTGTTAATTTAGATATTAACAAAACAGATATACATTAAGAGAATTTTGTTAAAACTTCCATCATCACAATTCACTCAAAAATTAAATATCTGGTCTCGGCTATAAATAGTAAAAAACTTCGATTTCATTTAATTTGCCCATGCATTCACATTTCCAGATTTAATTCCAGATCTTAATAACTTTGACTTATAAATATATCGAATGGATATATGAATAAAAAATGAAAATATGTAAATATAAAAATAACATATTGTTATAATAATTATTCTGTTAACGTATTTTTGAAAAATTCATTATGCGGCTAGTGATTTGTTTAGTATTTGTTAATTATCTCATTTTTGGGTAGCATATGAATTTATTGGAAAAATGTATATGAATGTCGTATAAAGTGTAAGAGTCTGTTTATTTTTCTTATTATAATATATTACATTTATATTCGAAAGATTTAACGGTATTTCATTTTATTAATTTATAAGAGTGTATCATTTGCGTCAAAAATTTATCTAAGGAATGATTCGTGGGAAATTTCAAGTTTCGTGCAAAAGTTCACTCGATTATTGAATTCTGTAGTTGTTATATTGGTACATTATATGTCTGCAAAACTGGGAAAGGATATACCTAGCTTAGTTTTTAAACACACCTATTATGTCCTTATAATTTCTTAAATCATAAAAATTAATGATGAAGTCACCTAGTCTATAATTTGATGCTTTTATGTCTGGTAAAATATGTTAAAAGAATTAACACTTTATAAACTACATATTTAAAATGCTTACGTTAAAATATTTCAAGTTTTCCAATTTCTACATTCAGTTATGCCAAAAAGTTTACACTTCTCAATTTTATAGAGTGAAGTAATTACATCAATGTTCAGTTTATTTCTATAGTTCTCAGTATGTTAGTAGAGTACTCGTTAGCAATTTATTTAAAAAAATTGATTGATTATATTTTCAAATTCAGATATAATGTATTTGCTTTTGTATTCTGTCAATTCCGTAAGATGAATAAAATGGTACGGAATTATGAGTTCATAAAGTCGGAAACCGAAGAAAAGAAAACATATAAGTGTAGCGGAAAGCTGAGTACCCTCCAACACTTTCACTTAATTGTGATACCCGATTTCTATTATGTGGCAAACTAAATTGTATAACAAATTTTACGAATACTTTGCAAATTAGATGTATATGAAATTTAATATAAATTAATCCAATAAATATTATTTTATATTATAAATACCTCTTACATTATAATAAGGTGGCCATATTTTTTAAAGTCAAATTCGGGACAGCAATTTTTAGTTATGCTAATCCAGGGCGTGGGGGGGGGGTGTGTGTTAGTCGTTTACACAACAAATGCTATTCAAGGATACAATGAAAAAATGTTTTTTTAAATGATTTTTTTATCATAATTGCGGACTTTTAGTAAGAAGTTTAATTTTCTTCATAATTAATTAAAAATTAGCATCTGTTAGTTTGTTTTCTTAATTTTTGTTAATTTAACTATTAATTTTCGAAACACCAGAACATCCGGGACAAATATTGCTTTAAGAAAAACCCGGGACACAAGGTGGAAATGCGGGACTATCCCGGCCAATCCGGGACGTATGGTGACCTTAATTATAAAAGCTTATAAATTGAACGACGACGTTTCTATATGTTTACTTGAAAACTAATTGAACAAAACCTAATCAAGCGGAGTTAGAATTAAAGGACCTTATCTCATATTTTTATGAATTATATAAATTTATTTCAAGTATATAAGTGATCTTTAAAATTTTAGTTGGAATTAAAATTAAAATCCGAATTATTTTTAATATTTGTGTTTTTTTTTTTGGAAAATTAAGACCAAAAATGAATTTTGAAACCAAAAAAAATGTTTTTCGCAAAAACTGATCGTTTCTTCGCAAGCAAAATATTTTTTTTAATCATTATAATCGGATGGTTTGTTTTCTCAAAAACTGCAATTTTTTACAATTTAGCTCCTTATCTCCGAAACGGCTGTCTTTGCCACAAACTAATCACCACTTATCCCAATATCATTACGTTTTTTTAATCATTCCCACTTCTCCCCATCTTAATGTTTTTTGAATCATTCTAATCGGATGCTCTGTTCTCTCAAGAACTTAATTTTCATTTTCTGCACTATTTGTTTCGTATCTTCGAAACGATTGGGCCGGTCTTTTCGAAAAACTTATCAGCACTACTCCCCAAAAATAGAAATCAAATGATTTTGAATCATTCAAATCGGTTGAGCGGTGCTTCCGAAGACGTTGATAAAAATTTGTATCCACACATACATACACACACACATCCATTTTTTCTGAGGTATGCCAAAATGCTCAGAAACCTCCGAAACGTAAAGATATGCACAAATTTTAAATTTCGATTTTTGGACGATTACAATAACTTACCACACGGGAAATTGAAAATTACAAGGATTCAATTAGCTGTTATATTTTTGTAAGGTGACAGGGCATTGAAGGCAAATGGATTCTATTTAATGAATTCTTGATAATTCTTCATCACAATTTTGACCCTAACAGATATGCAGTCTTTCAAAAATTCAATTATATGTATAATGTGTATTAGAGAGCATGTTTCAACAACATATTTATCAAATATACTTTCATCGAGATAGACAAAACCAGAAACCTTTCTAAACTCGTATTACAATCGTGTCGTAACATTGAACGTGTGACGTAACAGTTAACATGTAAAACGCGTACTTTTCTCTTTATTACTCCAGACTATTCGGACTGTTTTGCAAAAATTCACGTTGGCGCAACTCAATCTTAATTTATATGAAATTATTCTGTTCTTTGAAATTTTAATCGATTGTCCTCGAACGGAATCCCATTGCTTCGCATCAAAAACTTTTCAGCATTTACTAAACCTAAATATTTGCTAAAAACAGTAGAAATGATTATTATTATATATATATATATATATATATATATATAATACCGAAAATATTAGAATAACTGCTAGTTGGATTGATAGAAAAGCAAAGCCTTCACACAAACTAACAATTGATGTTTTTTAGTGTTCTGCATATAAAAGTCCGAAAAACAGAAAGAATTAATGAAAACGTGTCATTCATATCCGTACTCCAAAAAATATTATATTTCTCAACTGAAATAGATTGTTAATTTAAAAAAGAATGCGTAATTATTGCAATGCAATATCAAAATGTTTTTTTCTAAAACTTTTCAATTGAAATTATTATATTAGGTTCAACTTGTTAAAATCTATAAATATTCTCATTTTGAATACTTCTTCGCAAACATAAATAAAATTACTTTGACCAGTTCTATGTTAAAATTAATTTACACTAGTTTCGAGTAAGTTAAGTTAAATTTTACTTCTCCTACCAGCATTTCGCATGCCATTGTACGTTGCATTCAATCAATGGAGACTTAGATTTTGTTTCAAATCACAAAACAAAGTATAAAAGTAAATTGATTTTTGTTGAAATATAACTACATTATATTACCGTGCATATAATTTATACAAATGAAATTTCAAAAAGCCTAGATTATGGTTCGAGCCGGTTCTTTTAACGCTGCACTACGGTAAGCACCGGGCTTGCATACAACAAGAACTAGCCGCGGCCAGACGAGGCGCACACCCGACCGACTTGAGCGTCATCTGTGACTCGGGTCTAGACCTTG
>NW_020537148.1:0-22471 GCF_003426905.1 Ctenocephalides felis | reverse complement strand
GCCGACATATATTTCTTAATCGCCTGCAGCGACGATCCGCCGCGTTCTTTCAGACTTTTAATAGCTTTGTTTTACCATTTCAGATGTAGGAGGATGGGACGGCTTCACTCGCGGTTTTAACAGCCGCAGTCTTGCCCTTTTTCGGCGATGCTGTCGCTGGCGCAGCGGTTGCCGCCGGCGACGTAGATAAAGCGTTATCTGACATTATAGTAAAAAATCGTAGGTTAAAATGTAATCTAACACGTGATTGGTTAAATATGTTAGGGGCGTGGCCAAAAACTATATTCGAAAAGTGTAGGACCGAGGAGAAAACAATAATATTTGAAAATTTTACAAAATGTAAATTATTTGTAAAAATTAAATCCAGCGCTTTTATTCTAAATAATTCGCATAAAACAATGGATTTACATGATAGCCAAATTCATCCCCAACATATCATCAAAAGCATGATTTATTTCAACGGTTAGTTTTTCTAAAATATCGCTAATTATATTCAAATAACTTCTGCACTCAATAGTGCGTTTCAACAAAATCGTTATCGCATTTTTATGAGCATTGAGATATGTTATATTTTGATGCGATGTAATTATACTTATATATCCTAGAAACAGTTTTTGTAAATTTTTATTCATAAATAGTATCATAATTGTTCATAAACTGTCATTGAACATTCATTTGAGTACTCTATGATCTATACTGAACAATAGCTAATATAAACGATTTGATTAAATAACGAATATAATATTTTATTAAAATAAAATATTATTTGTATGAAATATAATTAATTATATTTACGATGTAATACACTATCATACACCAACGCATAAAATTCGGTTAGAAATCATTTGTGTAAAACATTATGTCGCGTCGTGCATTCAAGTTCAAGAAGTGTGCTCTATTCTCTTTTTGCATAGTATCTAATAAAATAATATTATCGTTATAATTAATTATTTCATTCGTAGTTTTCAAAAGAACGATAAAATACAAAACAGTAAACAATTGTACTGTTGTTTCTTGAAATAACTTGAGTCAAAAAATTCACAAACTGTTTATTCTGTAAAATCATAATATTTCTATCATATTATATTTTATTAAAATAAATCGAATGTATAAATAATTTAGTCATTAATAATAAAATATAATATTTATGTTTTTTTTTTTTTAATTCAATTGTATAGAATAAAATAATAATATCTTATATTCATTGCCGAGAAAAGATTATATATTAGTTGATATTTAATAAATATTATTTTATTCTTTTATTCTTGAATGCTTGCTGAACTGAATATGCGGCTCTGCTGCTATATCTAAACACGCTGACCGTGAATAACCGTTTGTTCGAGGGTCAGAAAACATGCAAGATTTTAGCCTAAATGGTGATTGTTATTAGAATTGAATGACTGGAGAACCATACGAAATTTTAACAATGTATTATAATTTATATGGTTTCTTTATGAAAATATAGAAATATTGTCAATAATTGCTGCAATCTAAATGTAATTTGCATTTCAATAAGTGATCAATCACACAGATTGCTCTCTACTAGCTAAACAGTAAAAGATACGAAAAAACTTTGTTCGTACGAAAGATGCAGAATAAAATCACGAATAAAATGATATATAAATCGTTATGTGTGTTCATATAATTTTTTCGAGATTATCTAATTTTTCTTAAATTTTAAGGAAATATGTAAATAATACCTAAATATACAAAATTTATATTCGACAATAGTAAAATTTCATAATAATTCATTATAACTTTATAATAATACTATTATAATTTTATAACAATTCATTTATTTATGATTATTAATAAATTTTGTACGATAATTATTAGTAAATCTTTCCACGATCACTAAGCCACGCCCTTTTTTAAAAACACGCGTCAAAATTAACTATAATATTATTATTTTGTTTATGCATAATCATTATTTTATTCTCCTTGTCGAGACTAACAAAATGCTATAAGGTATTATGATATTGACATTGATATCTAGCGTAAATGTTTGTTGAAACATTTAGGCCACTATACAGCGTAAGTTCCTAAACACGACGACCGTGAATAACCGCTCGTTCGAGGGTCAGAAAACATGCGAGATTTTAGCCTGAATTGCGAATGTTATAAAAATCAAATCATTAACAAACCCTACAATTTTTTTTTTAAATATACAAATTCTATAATCGATATTAGTGAAATTCAATAATAATTGATAACATAATAACATATAAATGTGTTAATATTTGATAATAAAACAAGAATTATTTATTTGGTTTTAAAATCACTACAAAAATTAATATACTTATATAGATTTTTTTTTATATTTATTTTAAATGTTTTATAACAACGTAACTAATAAATAAAGTTATTATTTTGTACATTTATTTATGATTATTAATAAATTTTGTACGATAATTATTAGTAAAACTTTCCACGATCACTAAGCCACGCCCCTTTTTAAAAACACGCGTCAAAATTCACTATAACATTATTATTTTCTTTATGAATAATTATTATTTTATTCTTCTCGTCGAGACTAACAAATTGCTATAAGGTATTATGGTATTGACATTGATATCTAGCGTAAATGCTTGCTGAAACATTTAGGCCACTATACAGCGGCAGTTCCTAAACACGACGACCGTGAATAACCGTTTGCTCGAGGGTCAGAAAACATGCGAGATTTTAGCCTGAATTGCGAATGTTATAAAAATCAAATCATTAACAAACCCTACAATTTTTTTTTTTAAATATACAAATTCTATAATCGATATTAGTGAAATTCAATAATAATTGATAACATAATAACATATAAATGTGCTAATATTCGATAATAAAACAAGAATTATTTATTTGATGTTGAAATCACTACAAAAATTAATATACTTATATAGATTTTTTTTATATTCATTTTAAATGATTTATAACAACGTAACTAATAAATAAAGTTATTATTTCGTACATTTATAACCTTAAATATTCTTTGATTCATTCAAACAAATGTTGTTATTTATATTTATTTAAATAAAAATATCTAAAATCAATTAAATTATATACCGAATGTTATGATAAAAAAATTAAAATAAATTAAAATGAGTATTGAATAGTAAATTAAATAGTATTATAAATAAAATAGTAAAATAATAAATAAATAGTAAAATAATATATGTTCATTTTTTGAATAAAGTTGTTCGTCCTGAGAAGGACGGTTTTATGTCAATTTGCGACAATAAAAGAAATTTAAGCTTTCTTTTCTGTCTTCTTTGGCAAAAGCACAGCTTGTATGTTCGGCAATACACCGCCCTGAGCAATCGTAACACCCGATAACAGTTTGTTGAGTTCCTCGTCATTGCGGATGGCCAGTTGCAAATGACGCGGAATTATTCTGGTCTTCTTGTTGTCGCGAGCCGCATTGCCGGCTAACTCGAGAACTTCGGCGGCCAGATATTCCATGACTGCAGCGAGGTAGACGGGTGCACCAGCGCCGACACGCTCGGCATAGTTGCCTTTGCGTAGCAAACGATGAATACGACCGACTGGAAACTGAAGACCGGCACGGTTAGACCGTGACTTAGCCTTTCCCTTGACTTTACCGCCTTTGCCTCGACCAGACATGTTTACAGGTTCGTGTTCAAACTGAGAATGATATCAAAGTTCTCGAACGGGCCCGTATAGATTTCTGAGCGTTGCAAGCACACGCCCATTTTTTTGTAGACACGCCCCTCCCTTGCCTACGTACGTTGTTACGGCTTCAGTCAAAACGTTGAAGCAGTACGAAAACGGAGCGTCGGCACGACTCATTGCAGATTGATTTGGTTTTCATTGATTGGGTCATTTGATTTTCGTATCGATTGATTGATGGATGATGATAAGTGAATAAGTGAAGTGAGATAAGTGAAGTGAAGTGAAATAAAAAGTGATAAGTGAAGTGAATAAGTGTGATTTTGCGATGATGATCTGAAATTCTCAAGCACTGGATTTTAGTACGTTACCACAAAATGGGGCGCACTAAAAAGTACCAATTCCATAAGAGGAAGTACTCTGTTGAAGAACTTCGGCAAATACTAAACTCTAACGACAGCATCGACGATATAACCGGAGTGAAACTTTCAAACAGATTTGAACCACTATCAAGCACAGACACGGATACAGAACCCGATGAGTTGATGGAAACCGCAAATGAGATAAATAAGAAACGAGCTCGGGAAAATACTTCCGAAGAAAAAATAAGGAAGAAAACTGCGCTTTCCCCAAAGGCAAGTACATCTAAAAATGATCCTAAAGAATTAGACAGGAAAATGCCAACTGTGATTATCAAGAGCGAAATACCTCACCATGTGTTAAAAACAATTAAATCTAATATAAAAAAGGATTTGTCAATTCAATATATAAGTAAAAATCACCTGAGAGTAAATACCTACACAACCACAGATAATGAATATCTGCTTAAATACCTACGAGATAATAAATACAATTTTTTCACACACGGAGATAAGAAGGAAACAAATAAGAAAATTGTACTAAGGGGGATAGACCCAAACATAGATATAGAAGACATTAAAGAAGATCTACAAAACAAGGAAATTAACGTGAGCAAAATAATACAAATGTCCAAGAAAGTAGAAGGAAACATTTCATATAAGTTACCGATCTATATTGTAGTCCTAACCCCACAGCAAGATATTGGCAAAGTGACGGAAGTGCGCCACATCTTGGGATATATAGTAAAATGGGAGAAACTACATGCTTCAGAAAGATTATTGCAATGCTACAATTGCCAAAACTTTGGACACGCAGCCAGATACTGCAACCTAAAATACAGATGTGTTAAATGTAAAGAAGACCACGAACCAGGAAAATGCAGCAAGTCAAAAGAAGAAAAACCACAATGTGTAAACTGCGGGAATTTGCACCCCGCAAACTACAGAAACTGCCCCTTCTTAATTGAACTTAGAAATAAAATACGAAACAAACCTCTTAATCAAAATAAAGCGGTTGACGCACCTCCTCCGCCGAAACAAACCAAATCTTACAGCGAACTACTCAAAGAGACGGCGACTAATAACCAAAATAATGAAGAACGACAAGAAAACTCATCATCCACAAATAGCGACATTTTTAATACAATGAAACAAATTCAAGATTTGCTATCTAAATTCGACCTAAGTAAAATAATAAGCAACATCCAAAAGTTTTTGCCAAAGATCATGAACGCCAAAAATATTACTGACTTTATAATAATAGGTATGGAATTCTTCAACGCTACTTTTAAATAAATGGCCCGAAAAAATAACAGCATAAATATCATGACATGGAACAGCAATGGAATAAGAAACAAAACAAGTGAACTAACCTATATAATGAGAAAACACAACATACAAATTGTGTTATTGACCGAAACTCGACTAAACCCAAACATTAATTTTCACATTCCACAATACAAAATCTACCGCAATGACCGAGATGGAGCAAGTGGTGGTGGTACAGCAATATTAATACACGAGGATATAGTCCAAAATTCAACTCTAACACCTCAGCTAAACACCATAGAAGCGACAACAGCAAGTATTACAGTTAAAAATACAAAAATAATAGTAGCTGCAATTTACAAACGACCACAAAATACACTGGATACGAATGACTTAGAAACAGTCATGAACCTTAATCGACAAGTAATCATAGGGGGAGACATGAATGCACACCATCAACTTTGGAACTGTAAAAGAACAAATAGAGATGGGAGAAGCATACATGACATGATCTTCAGAAACCTACAAACATATAAAATTATATATCCAGAAGAACCAACATATTACCCAAGCGACGATAAAAAATCACCAAGCACAATAGATTTTTTCATAACGAAAAATATCCATACAAGGCAGCTCGCCAGAACAATATCCGAAACGGATTCCGACCACAACCCTGTCTATACAAAAATTTACGAAACACCAGAAAGATATACGGAGAGATCATATATAGTAAAATACAACTACAAAAAAGCAGACTGGACGCAATTTAAAGATGACGTAAGCAACCAGCTAGACTTAACGCAAACCATCCTGACAAGATGTGAAATAGATCAAGAAGTTAGAAAGCTTACTGAATTAATACAACACTCTATAAA
Source organism: Ctenocephalides felis (assembly GCF_003426905.1). Classification (NCBI taxonomy): domain Eukaryota; kingdom Metazoa; phylum Arthropoda; class Insecta; order Siphonaptera; family Pulicidae; genus Ctenocephalides; species Ctenocephalides felis. Next base: position 16,347 of record NW_020537148.1, on the reverse strand, counting down.
GAAAAACATACCAAAAATAAATAAGCAAAGCTACGAACAACTACCCGAACACATTATAAAACTTATTCAAGTCAAAAACAGCATACGACGAAAATGGCAAAAACAACGTGTACCTGAATTAAAAGCATTACTAAACAAGTTTGTGAGTGAAATCCAAAGACACATAAGAAAACATAAAAACAATATATGGAAACTGAAACTAGACAACATTAATAAAGACAGCACCAACTTATGGAAATTGACAAAAAACCGAACTCGGAAACGCAATGATATCCCACCACTACATTCAAGACACAATGGGGTAGTCTACTCAAACAAAGACAAAGCAGATGCTATAGCCGAAGTACTGGAAGAAACTCACCGGCAAAACCTTGATCTTGGGAACATACAACACGACCACAAAGTGAACAAAACCGTACAACACAATAAACAACTGAATACACCTATCTGCAGAGTGACCCCGTTAGATGTCAAACAAAACATCAAAAAATTAAAAAACTACAAAGCTCCTGGACTCGATAACATACAAAATATTGTACTGAAGAATCTACCACGTAAAGCCATAATAAATTTCACAAAAATCATAAACGCCATGCTATCTCTTGAACACTACCCAGTAGAATGGAAAGCAGCCAAAACACTTCCTTTTCCAAAACCAGGTAAAAGCGACACATTTCCACAAAATTACAGACCTATTAGCTTACTACCGACTATGGGAAAACTGGCAGAGAAAATAATACAAAAACAAATATTATATCACATAAAGAAGAAAAACGTTCTTCCAAAACACCAATATGGATTTAGGTCAGGACACGCAACCCAACATCCCATAAATATACTTACAGAAAAAACCATCCACGCTATGAACATGAAGAAACATACAGGCTTAGTAAGCTTAGATATACAGAAAGCTTTCGACACTGTATGGCATAATGGACTACTATACAAGCTGCAAAAAATAGAGCTACCAAGATATCTAATCAACATCATAAGGTCCTATCTTAAGAACAGAACCTTTAGAGTGTGTGTCAAAAACGAATTGTCAGACGAAAAAGCAATTGCAGCAGGCTTACCACAAGGATCTATTCTTGCACCACTACTTTTTAACATATACATGCATGATATACCTACCCACAAAAACACCCAAATCCTGCAATACGCAGACGACACAGCAATTTTTTCTGCAAGTGCTAAAATCGAAATTCTAACAAAGAAACTACAAGAACACTTATTACAAATCGACCACTACCTAGACACATGGAAACTAAAACTGAATACGCAAAAAACAGAAGCCATACTTTTCACTAACAAACAAAAACAAACCATTGACAAACAGAAAACCCTACAAATTGGAGCGGACAAAATCCCATGGGCTAATACAGTCAAATATTTAGGTGTTATCTTTGACAAAAAATTATCGTTCAAAGAACACACAAAATACAGAAATAATCAAGCGTCTGCAGCGATAAATAGACTGCACTGTCTTCTCAACAACAGCAGCTACCTAAACAAGCAAAACAAAAGGCTACTCTATCTACTAATGATAAGACCTATATTGACATATGCAGGGCCGGCATGGACAAACACTTGTAAATACAACTACCAAAAACTACAAAGGACCCAGAATAAATGCCTTAGACTGATAACAGGCAAAAACAGACAACAAAATAATAAATTTATTACTAATAAAGCACTTCATGAAGAAGCAAAAATACCTTACATCAAAGAGTTTATTGCTACCATCACGAAGAAGTTTTATATGGCAATAAATAATCATAAAAACCAAAATATTACAGACCTAGGCAAATTCACAAGGAAAAACTACTGGACAGACAAAAGATTACTCCCAAACTTCTAAACTTCAGAAGTTTGAGAAATATGAACAAACCGAAAATATTAGAAATGGTTTTATGAACCAGGAATATATTAATTAAATGAATAATAGACGACAGTAATACCACGTATTACAAACGTAATACATATTGTCAAGGAATACCACCAATAAATAATAACTCACAGCACGATATGTTTACCTTACACGAAACTGAAGCACGAGGGTCAAGAGGAAGAGGGAGAGAAGAATCATGGCACGACTCATTTCGTATCAGTCAGTGTACTAGTAAACATCAGACATGCCACCGAAAACCAGCGGTAAAGCGGCTAAGAAAGCAGGCAAAGCCCAGAAAAATATTTCAAAGGGCGACAAGAAGAAGAAACGTAAGCGCAAGGAGAGCTATGCCATTTATATTTACAAAGTCTTGAAACAAGTCCATCCTGACACGGGCATTTCGAGCAAGGCGATGAGCATCATGAACAGCTTTGTGAATGATATCTTCGAGCGTATAGCGGCCGAGGCATCGCGTTTGGCTCACTACAACAAACGCTCTACAATCACTAGTCGGGAAATTCAGACAGCAGTCCGGCTATTGCTACCAGGCGAGTTGGCCAAACACGCCGTCAGCGAAGGTACTAAGGCCGTAACCAAGTACACCAGCTCGAAATAAAATGATGAAGATTTTGTGATGCCACTTATATGTTCTGTCGACAATAACAAAGGCCCTTCTCAGGGCCCACAAATATTTTACAAAAGAACTTTATAATTTTTACATTGGTTTTATAGATAAAATAAAATAACCTGACACTAATGATATTTTATTAGGATTTTCAATAAATTTTGATCAGATTTCTATTAGAGATCGTTATTATTAATTTATATTATAAATAATGTTCAATTTCTATATATTTTCAATATGATAAAAATTAATGATTGAATATTCAATTCAATTTAAAACTTTAGTTTTTCAAATTTAGTTAATAAGTTTAAGTTTATTTTAATTTATTATAAAATATATTTATATTAAAAAAAATCGCAATTTAAATATTTTCGTAAAAATAAAATTATTGTCGTAAATATTTTAAAAATTTTATTATTTAAATATATAAAATATATTATTACATATTATATAAATTTAAATAATATGCAAAATTTAATAAATTCATTCATTTAATTGAGCTCCTTCAATTCAGAGCCCTTTTCGAAGCCCTTAACTGTAAAGTATACTAATACTAAAAGTATACTCTATTTTCTATTAATTGAAGCCCCCCCATGTAAGAAAAGAAATCAATTGCATATAAAAAGTCAATACGAAAAAATAGTAAAATATATATTAATTAATACTTTCTTTAAAACATATTCGAAGGGCTTTCCAATTTGATAATATTATCAATAATATTACCAAAGCAAGTTATTCTGCAAGAAAATAAACAAATTTCATATAAAATCAAATAAAGCCTGTACGTAAATTGTAAAATATATTACTTGTTCTTTTAATTATATTTGACAGCCCTTAAAAGGGCTCTTTTTTGTTTTGTATTTATAAGAAATGACTGCGTCCGTTGATCAATTTAACCGCCGAAACCGTACAGTGTACGACCCTGACGTTTGAGCGCATATACGACATCCATAGCGGTTACGGTCTTCCTCTTGGCGTGCTCGGTGTATGTGACTGCATCGCGGATAACGTTCTCGAGAAACACTTTCAGAACACCGCGGGTCTCTTCGTAGATTAGACCCGAGATACGCTTGACGCCGCCACGGCGAGCAAGACGACGTATAGCCGGCTTTGTAATACCTTGGATATTATCGCGAAGAACTTTCCTGTGTCGCTTAGCGCCACCCTTTCCGAGTCCCTTACCACCTTTGCCACGGCCGGTCATTTTTCAATATATCGCAGTCGGGATAAATTTACAAATTGATGTTAACAGCTCGAAGTCTGAATAACGACTGAATTCCGACGAGCGAAATTATTGAAAAGTTTGAGCTCGCTAGGCCACGCCCATCATAGCTATGCGAGCATTCGGCGCCGACCAATGACAGCCGAGCACAGCATCGGACATTCGTAATGTATTTTGATCATAATATTCGAGCCGGACGCGTCAGTATCAAAACGATCGTCAAACGAGAAGGTTCTCGAAACGAAATCTAGGAGTTATAATGGCCCGTACGAAGCAGACAGCTCGCAAGTCCACCGGTGGCAAGGCGCCCCGTAAGCAGCTTGCAACGAAAGCGGCTCGCAAGAGCGCGCCGGCGACCGGCGGTGTGAAGAAGCCGCATCGTTATCGGCCTGGCACCGTAGCTCTGCGTGAGATCCGTCGTTACCAGAAGAGCACCGAGCTTCTCATACGAAAGTTGCCGTTCCAACGTCTAGTGCGCGAGATCGCTCAGGACTTCAAGACCGATCTGCGTTTTCAGAGCTCCGCCGTCATGGCATTGCAGGAAGCTAGCGAGGCCTATTTGGTTGGCCTGTTCGAAGATACAAACTTGTGCGCGATCCACGCCAAGCGCGTAACCATCATGCCCAAGGATATTCAACTAGCTCGGCGTATTCGAGGAGAACGCGCTTAGACGCCTGTCGTCCTATAAAACAAATCGGTCCTTTTCAGGACCACCAAAATGATCAATTAAAAGAACTTTTATTATTTTTCAAATTATTTTATTTTGCAGAATTATTCCATCGATACGTTAGAAATTTTTATTGATTTTTTTTTTTAATTGAAATTATTGACAACACACATGATTTGACTTGTTGAATAGTGTGTTGTTGTGTTAAGTTTAAAAAATATTATAGTTGAATTTGTAAAATTCGTCATGAATTTCTGAAAGCTTCTTTAAAAAATTCTAAATTTAATTAATATGGGCGAGTTGCCGTTCTGATGATAGAAATTTATATTATATATATTATATTATATATATTTATATATATAAATATTTTTTTTTTATTGTATATTTTTTAATTTCATATATAGTTATTTAAAGTTATATAAATTTTCTTTTTCGAATACGATATGAAAAAAAGATTGAAACTTCATAAATTATTAATGATTATATTTTATTTCATTAATTAATTTCCATTTACTTATTATTTATATAAAAAAAAATTAGAAAAAATTATGAATTTAATTATTATGAGAGTTGCCGTTCTATGTATAGTTGATTTATTTAAAGTGATATATAAAACTTTTATTAATAAATTATTGATTATATTTCATTTGATTAAGATAATTTATTCATATAAAATTATTTAAAAAAAAATAATAAATAAATAAATAAAATTCAGCGATTGATATTGAACAACTCCCTACCAAAGACGAAATTGAAAATTGAAAAGACTTTGACTTTTAAATTTCGTCAATGACACAACACGGCGGCGAGGAACACAGCGAGCGTTGCTGCGCTCCTGTTACAAATATTTTATTAAAATTTTTTCCGAAGTCCACGAAAAGGCTATAATATAAGATGATAAGATATATATAAGTAAAATAATAATGTTCTTTGATAAAAATTTATTGTTAGTCCTGAAAAGGACTTTGTGCAAACATTTTCGTTTGCTGTTGTGTAAAAAGATAATGAAATGTTTTCACTTCTTTTTCGGTGACGCTTTTTTCAAAGGTTTGGCTACTTTTGATGTCTTCTTTGGCGATTTAGGTTTCTTTGCGGCTGCGGTCTTGACGGTTTTCTTCGTTTTGCTCGTTGCCTTGGCCGATGAGGCTTTCGTCGACTTACCCTGAATGGTCTTCTTCTTATCGACTGTCGTCTTAGGTTTCGCCGACGACTTTTTTAATGTGCCCGCTGCGGATGCAGACTTCTTTTTAGGGGACGAAGCAGGTTTGGCGGCGCCCTTCGACTTTGCTGTCTTCGATTTTGCTTTTGCCGCTGGCGTCTTAGCGGTCCTGGCTTTTCCAGCCGAAACACCGCTTTCGCCGCCGCTCTGTTTAGCGTTCGCGGCAAGTTTGAACGAACCCGAAGCACCTTTGCCTTTTGTTTGAATCAGTGTGCCCGCTTGAACAGCTGACTTTAAATACTTTTTAATGAACGTTGACATTTTCTCGGCGTCGATTTTATAATTGGCCGACATATATTTCTTAATCGCCTGCAGCGACGATCCGCCGCGTTCTTTCAGACTTTTAATAGCGTTGTTTACCATTTCAGATGTAGGAGGATGGGACGGCTTCACTCGCGGTTTTTTAACAGCCGCAGTCTTGCCCTTTTTCGGCGATGCTGTCGCTGGCGCAGCGGTTGCCGCCGGCGACGTAGATAAAGCGTTATCTGACATTATAGTAAAAAATCGTAGGTTAAAATGTAAATCTAACACGTGATTGGTTAAATATGTTAGGGGCGTGGCCAAAAACTATATTCGAAAAGTGTAGGACCGAGGAGAAAACAATAATATTTGAAAATTTTACAAAAATGTAAATTATTTGTAAAAAATTAAATCCAGCGCTTTTATTCTAAATAATTCGCATAAAACAATGGATTTACATGATAGCCAAATTCATCCCCAACATATCATCAAAAGCATGATTTATTTCAACGGTTAGTTTTTCTAAAATATCGCTAATTATATTCAAATAACTTCTGCACTCAATAGTGCGTTTTCAACAAAATCGTTATCGCATTTTTATGAGCATTGAGATATGTTATATTTTGATGCGATGTAATTATACTTATATATCCTAGAAACAGTTTTTGTAAATTTTTATTCATAAATAGTATCATAATTGTTCATAAACTGTCATTGAACATTCATTTGAGTACTCTATGAATCTATACTGAACAATAGCTAATATAAACGATTTGATTAAATAACGAATATAATATTTTATTAAAATAAAATATTATTTGTATGAAATAATTAATTATATTTACGATGTAATACACTATCAATACACCAACGCATAAAATTCGGTTAGAAATCATTTGTGTAAAACATTATGTCGCGTCGTGCATTCAAGTTCAAGAAGTGTGCTCTATTCTCTTTTTGCATAGTATCTAATAAAATAATATTATCGTTATAATTAATTATTTCATTCGTAGTTTTCAAAAGAACGATAAAATACAAAACAGTAAACAATTGTACTGTTGTTTCTTGAAATAACTTGAGTCAAAAAATTCACAAACTGTTTATTCTGTAAAATCATAATATTTCTATCATATTATATTTTATTAAAATAAATCGAATGTATAAATAATTTAGTCATTAATAATAAAATATAATATTTATGTTTTTTTTTTTTTTAATTCAATTGTATAGAATAAAATAATAATATCTTATATTCATTGCCGAGAAAAGATTATATATTAGTTGATATTTAATAAATATTATTTTATTCTTTTATTCTTGAATGCTTGCTGAACTGAATATGCGGCTCTGCTGCTATATCTAAACACGCTGACCGTGAATAACCGTTTGTTCGAGGGTCAGAAAACATGCAAGATTTTAGCCTAAATGGTGATTGTTATTAGAATTGAATGACTGGAGAACCATACGAAATTTTAACAATGTATTATAATTTATATGGTTTCTTTATGAAAATATAGAAATATTGTCAATAATTGCTGCAATCTAAATGTAATTTGCATTTCAATAAGTGATCAATCACACAGATTGCTCTCTACTAGCTAAACAGTAAAAGATACGAAAAAACTTTGTTCGTACGAAAGATGCAGAATAAAATCACGAATAAAATGATATATAAATCGTTATGTGTGTTCATATAATTTTTTCGAGATTATCTAATTTTTCTTAAATTTTAAGGAAATATGTAAATAATACCTAAATATACAAAATTTATATTCGACAATAGTAAAATTTCATAATAATTCATTATAACTTTATAATAATACTATTATAATTTTATAACAATTCATTTATTTATGATTATTAATAAATTTTGTACGATAATTATTAGTAAATCTTTCCACGATCACTAAGCCACGCCCTTTTTTAAAAACACGCGTCAAAATTAACTATAATATTATTATTTTGTTTATGCATAATCATTATTTTATTCTCCTTGTCGAGACTAACAAAATGCTATAAGGTATTATGATATTGACATTGATATCTAGCGTAAATGTTTGTTGAAACATTTAGGCCACTATACAGCGTAAGTTCCTAAACACGACGACCGTGAATAACCGCTCGTTCGAGGGTCAGAAAACATGCGAGATTTTAGCCTGAATTGCGAATGTTATAAAAATCAAATCATTAACAAACCCTACAATTTTTTTTTTAAATATACAAATTCTATAATCGATATTAGTGAAATTCAATAATAATTGATAACATAATAACATATAAATGTGTTAATATTTGATAATAAAACAAGAATTATTTATTTGGTTTTAAAATCACTACAAAAATTAATATACTTATATAGATTTTTTTTTATATTTATTTTAAATGTTTTATAACAACGTAACTAATAAATAAAGTTATTATTTTGTACATTTATTTATGATTATTAATAAATTTTGTACGATAATTATTAGTAAAACTTTCCACGATCACTAAGCCACGCCCCTTTTTAAAAACACGCGTCAAAATTCACTATAACATTATTATTTTCTTTATGAATAATTATTATTTTATTCTTCTCGTCGAGACTAACAAATTGCTATAAGGTATTATGGTATTGACATTGATATCTAGCGTAAATGCTTGCTGAAACATTTAGGCCACTATACAGCGGCAGTTCCTAAACACGACGACCGTGAATAACCGTTTGCTCGAGGGTCAGAAAACATGCGAGATTTTAGCCTGAATTGCGAATGTTATAAAAATCAAATCATTAACAAACCCTACAATTTTTTTTTTAAATATACAAATTCTATAATCGATATTAGTGAAATTCAATAATAATTGATAACATAATAACATATAAATGTGCTAATATTCGATAATAAAACAAGAATTATTTATTTGATGTTGAAATCACTACAAAAATTAATATACTTATATAGATTTTTTTTATATTCATTTTAAATGATTTATAACAACGTAACTAATAAATAAAGTTATTATTTCGTACATTTATAACCTTAAATATTCTTTGATTCATTCAAACAAATGTTGTTATTTATATTTATTTAAATAAAAATATCTAAAATCAATTAAATTATATACCGAATGTTATGATAAAAAAATTAAAATAAATTAAAATGAGTATTGAATAGTAAATTAAATAGTATTATAAATAAAATAGTAAAATAATAAATAAATAGTAAAATAATATATGTTCATTTTTTGAATAAAGTTGTTCGTCCTGAGAAGGACGGTTTTATGTCAATTTGCGACAATAAAAGAAATTTAAGCTTTCTTTTCTGTCTTCTTTGGCAAAAGCACAGCTTGTATGTTCGGCAATACACCGCCCTGAGCAATCGTAACACCCGATAACAGTTTGTTGAGTTCCTCGTCATTGCGGATGGCCAGTTGCAAATGACGCGGAATTATTCTGGTCTTCTTGTTGTCGCGAGCCGCATTGCCGGCTAACTCGAGAACTTCGGCGGCCAGATATTCCATGACTGCAGCGAGGTAGACGGGTGCACCAGCGCCGACACGCTCGGCATAGTTGCCTTTGCGTAGCAAACGATGAATACGACCGACTGGAAACTGAAGACCGGCACGGTTAGACCGTGACTTAGCCTTTCCCTTGACTTTACCGCCTTTGCCTCGACCAGACATGTTTACAGGTTCGTGTTCAAACTGAGAATGATATCAAAGTTCTCGAACGGGCCCGTATAGATTTCTGAGCGTTGCAAGCACACGCCCATTTTTTTGTAGACACGCCCCTCCCTTGCCTACGTACGTTGTTACGGCTTCAGTCAAAACGTTGAAGCAGTACGAAAACGGAGCGTCGGCACGACTCAGATGGGAGAAGCATACATGACATGACATATATATTACCCAAGCGACGATAAAAAATCACCAAGCACAATAGATTTTTTCATAACGAAAAATATCCATACAAGGCAGCTCGCCAGAACAATATCCGAAACGGATTCCGACCACAACCCTGTCTATACAAAAATTTACGAAACACCAGAAAGATATACGGAGAGATCATATATAGTAAAATACAACTACAAAAAAGCAGACTGGACGCAATTTAAAGATGACGTAAGCAACCAGCTAGACTTAACGCAAACCATCCTGACAAGATGTGAAATAGATCAAGAAGTTAGAAAGCTTACTGAATTAATACAACACTCTATAAAGAAAAACATACCAAAAATAAATAAGCAAAGCTACGAACAACTACCCGAACACATTATAAAACTTATTCAAGTCAAAAACAGCATACGACGAAAATGGCAAAAACAACGTGTACCTGAATTAAAAGCATTACTAAACAAGTTTGTGAGTGAAATCCAAAGACACATAAGAAAACATAAAAACGATATATGGAAACTGAAACTAGACAACATTAATAAAGACAGCACCAACTTATGGAAATTGACAAAAAACCGAACTCGGAAACGCAATGATATCCCACCACTACATTCAAGACACAATGGGGTAGTCTACTCAAACAAAGACAAAGCAGATGCTATAGCCGAAGTACTGGAAGAAACTCACCGGCAAAACCTTGATCTTGGGAACATACAACACGACCACAAAGTGAACAAAACCGTACAACACAATAAACAACTGAATACACCTATCTGCAGAGTGACCCCATTAGATGTCAAACAAAACATCAAAAAATTAAAAAACTACAAAGCTCCTGGACTCGATAACATACAAAATATTGTACTGAAGAATCTACCACGTAAAGCCATAATAAATTTCACAAAAATCATAAACGCCATGCTATCTCTTGAACACTACCCAGTAGAATGGAAAGCAGCCAAAACACTTCCTTTTCCAAAACCAGGTAAAAGCGACACATTTCCACAAAATTACAGACCTATTAGCTTACTACCGACTATGGGAAAACTGGCAGAGAAAATAATACAAAAACAAATATTATATCACATAAAGAAGAAAAACGTTCTTCCAAAACACCAATATGGATTTAGGTCAGGACACGCAACCCAACATCCCATAAATATACTTACAGAAAAAACCATCCACGCTATGAACATGAAGAAACATACAGGCTTAGTAAGCTTAGATATACAGAAAGCTTTCGACACTGTATGGCATAATGGACTACTATACAAGCTGCAAAAAATAGAGCTACCAAGATATCTAATCAACATCATAAGGTCCTATCTTAAGAACAGAACCTTTAGAGTGTGTGTCAAAAACGAATTGTCAGACGAAAAAGCAATTGCAGCAGGCTTACCACAAGGATCTATTCTTGCACCACTACTTTTTAACATATACATGCATGATATACCTACCCACAAAAACACCCAAATCCTGCAATACGCAGACGACACAGCAATTTTTTCTGCAAGTGCTAAAATCGAAATTCTAACAAAGAAACTACAAGAACACTTATTACAAATCGACCACTACCTAGACACATGGAAACTAAAACTGAATACGCAAAAAACAGAAGCCATACTTTTCACTAACAAACAAAAACAAACCATTGACAAACAGAAAACCCTACAAATTGGAGCGGACAAAATCCCATGGGCTAATACAATCAAATATTTAGGTGTTATCTTTGACAAAAAATTATCGTTCAAAGAACACACAAAATACAGAAATAATCAAGCGTCTGCAGCGATAAATAGACTGCACTGTCTTCTCAACAACAGCAGCTACCTAAACAAGCAAAACAAAAGGCTACTCTATCTACTAATGATAAGACCTATATTGACATATGCAGGGCCGGCATGGACAAACACTTGTAAATACAACTACCAAAAACTACAAAGGACCCAGAATAAATGCCTTAGACTGATAACAGGCAAAAACAGACAACAAAATAATAAATTTATTACTAATAAAGCACTTCATGAAGAAGCAAAAATACCTTACATCAAAGAGTTTATTGCTACCATCACGAAGAAGTTTTATATGGCAATAAATAATCATAAAAACCAAAATATTACAGACCTAGGCAAATTCACAAGGAAAAACTACTGGACAGACAAAAGATTACTCCCAAACTTCTAAACTTCAGAAGTTTGAGAAATATGAACAAACCGAAAATATTAGAAATGGTTTTATGAACCAGGAATATATTAATTAAATGAATAATAGACGACAGTAATACCACGTATTACAAACGTAATACATATTGTCAAGGAATACCACCAATAAATAATAACTCACAGCACGATATGTTTACCTTACACGAAACTGAAGCACGAGGGTCAAGAGGAAGAGGGAGAGAAGAATCATGGCACGACTCATTTCGTATCAGTCAGTGTACTAGTAAACATCAGACATGCCACCGAAAACCAGCGGTAAAGCGGCTAAGAAAGCAGGCAAAGCCCAGAAAAATATTTCAAAGGGCGACAAGAAGAAGAAACGTAAGCGCAAGGAGAGCTATGCCATTTATATTTACAAAGTCTTGAAACAAGTCCATCCTGACACGGGCATTTCGAGCAAGGCGATGAGCATCATGAACAGCTTTGTGAATGATATCTTCGAGCGTATAGCGGCCGAGGCATCGCGTTTGGCTCACTACAACAAACGCTCTACAATCACTAGTCGGGAAATTCAGACAGCAGTCCGGCTATTGCTACCAGGCGAGTTGGCCAAACACGCCGTCAGCGAAGGTACTAAGGCCGTAACCAAGTACACCAGCTCGAAATAAAATGATGAAGATTTTGTGATGCCACTTATATGTTCTGTCGACAATAACAAAGGCCCTTCTCAGGGCCCACAAATATTTTACAAAAGAACTTTATAATTTTTACATTGGTTTTATAGATAAAATAAAATAACCTGACACTAATGATATTTTATTAGGATTTTCAATAAATTTTGATCAGATTTCTATTAGAGATCGTTATTATTAATTTATATTATAAATAATGTTCAATTTCTATATATTTTCAATATGATAAAAATTAATGATTGAATATTCAATTCAATTTAAAACTTTAGTTTTTCAAATTTAGTTAATAAGTTTAAGTTTATTTTAATTTATTATAAAATATATTTATATTAAAAAAAATCGCAATTTAAATATTTTCGTAAAAATAAAATTATTGTCGTAAATATTTTAAAAATTTTATTATTTAAATATATAAAATATATTATTACATATTATATAAATTTAAATAATATGCAAAATTTAATAAATTCATTCATTTAATTGAGCTCCTTCAATTCAGAGCCCTTTTCGAAGCCCTTAACTGTAAAGTATACTAATACTAAAAGTATACTCTATTTTCTATTAATTGAAGCCCCCCCCATGTAAGAAAAGAAATCAATTGCATATAAAAAGTCAATACGAAAAAATAGTAAAATATATATTAATTAATACTTTCTTTAAAACATATTCGAAGGGCTTTCCAATTTGATAATATTATCAATAATATTACCAAAGCAAGTTATTCTGCAAGAAAATAAACAAATTTCATATAAAATCAAATAAAGCCTGTACGTAAATTGTAAAATATATTACTTGTTCTTTTAATTATATTTGACAGCCCTTAAAAGGGCTCTTTTTTGTTTTGTATTTATAAGAAATGACTGCGTCCGTTGATCAATTTAACCGCCGAAACCGTACAGTGTACGACCCTGACGTTTGAGCGCATATACGACATCCATAGCGGTTACGGTCTTCCTCTTGGCGTGCTCGGTGTATGTGACTGCATCGCGGATAACGTTCTCGAGAAACACTTTCAGAACACCGCGGGTCTCTTCGTAGATTAGACCCGAGATACGCTTGACGCCGCCACGGCGAGCAAGACGACGTATAGCCGGCTTTGTAATACCTTGGATATTATCGCGAAGAACTTTCCTGTGTCGCTTAGCGCCACCCTTTCCGAGTCCCTTACCACCTTTGCCACGGCCGGTCATTTTTCAATATATCGCAGTCGGGATAAATTTACAAATTGATGTTAACAGCTCGAAGTCTGAATAACGACTGAATTCCGACGAGCGAAATTATTGAAAAGTTTGAGCTCGCTAGGCCACGCCCATCATAGCTATGCGAGCATTCGGCGCCGACCAATGACAGCCGAGCACAGCATCGGACATTCGTAATGTATTTTGATCATAATATTCGAGCCGGACGCGTCAGTATCAAAACGATCGTCAAACGAGAAGGTTCTCGAAACGAAATCTAGGAGTTATAATGGCCCGTACGAAGCAGACAGCTCGCAAGTCCACCGGTGGCAAGGCGCCCCGTAAGCAGCTTGCAACGAAAGCGGCTCGCAAGAGCGCGCCGGCGACCGGCGGTGTGAAGAAGCCGCATCGTTATCGGCCTGGCACCGTAGCTCTGCGTGAGATCCGTCGTTACCAGAAGAGCACCGAGCTTCTCATACGAAAGTTGCCGTTCCAACGTCTAGTGCGCGAGATCGCTCAGGACTTCAAGACCGATCTGCGTTTTCAGAGCTCCGCCGTCATGGCATTGCAGGAAGCTAGCGAGGCCTATTTGGTTGGCCTGTTCGAAGATACAAACTTGTGCGCGATCCACGCCAAGCGCGTAACCATCATGCCCAAGGATATTCAACTAGCTCGGCGTATTCGAGGAGAACGCGCTTAGACGCCTGTCGTCCTATAAAACAAATCGGTCCTTTTCAGGACCACCAAAATGATCAATTAAAAGAACTTTTATTATTTTTCAAATTATTTTATTTTGCAGAATTATTCCATCGATACGTTAGAAATTTTTATTGATTTTTTTTTTAATTGAAATTATTGACAACACACATGATTTGACTTGTTGAATAGTGTGTTGTTGTGTTAAGTTTAAAAAATATTATAGTTGAATTTGTAAAATTCGTCATGAATTTCTGAAAGCTTCTTTAAAAAATTCTAAATTTAATTAATATGGGCGAGTTGCCGTTCTGATGATAGAAATTTATATTATATATATTATATTATATATATTTATATATATAAATATTTTTTTTTTATTGTATATTTTTTAATTTCATATATAGTTATTTAAAGTTATATAAATTTTCTTTTTCGAATACGATATGAAAAAAAGATTGAAACTTCATAAATTATTAATGATTATATTTTATTTCATTAATTAATTTCCATTTACTTATTATTTATATAAAAAAAAATTAGAAAAAATTATGAATTTAATTATTATGAGAGTTGCCGTTCTATGTATAGTTGATTTATTTAAAGTGATATATAAAACTTTTATTAATAAATTATTGATTATATTTCATTTGATTAAGATAATTTATTCATATAAAATTATTTAAAAAAAAATAAAAATAAATAAATAAAATTCAGCGATTGATATTGAACAACTCCCTACCAAAGACGAAATTGAAAATTGAAAAGACTTTGACTTTTAAATTTCGTCAATGACACAACACGGCGGCGAGGAACACAGCGAGCGTTGCTGCGCTCCTGTTACAAATATTTTATTAAAATTTTTCCGAAGTCCACGAAAAGGCTATAATATAAGATGATAAGATATATATAAGTAAAATAATAATGTTCTTTGATAAAAATTTATTGTTAGTCCTGAAAAGGACTTTGTGCAAACATTTTCGTTGCTGTTGTGTAAAAAGATAATGAAATGACGCTTTTTTCAAAGGTTGGCTACTTTTGATGTCTTCTTTGGCGATTTAGGTTCTTTGCGGCTGCGGTCTTGACGGTTTTCTTCGTTTTGCTCGTTGCCTTGGCCGATGAGGCTTTCGTCGACTTACCCTGAATGGTCTTCTTCTTATCGACTGTCGTCTTAGGTTTCGCCGACGACTTTTTTAATGTGCCCGCTGCGGATGCAGACTTCTTTTTAGGGGACGAAGCAGGGTTGGCGGGCGCCCTTCGACTTTGCTGTCTTCGATTTTGCTTTTGCCGCTGGCGTCTTAGCGGTCCTGGCTTTTCCAGCCGAAACACCGCTTTCGCCGCCGCTCTGTTTAGCGTTCGCGGCAAGTTTGAACGAACCCGAAGCACCTTTGCCTTTTGTTTGAATCAGTGTGCCCGCTTGAACAGCTGACTTTAAATACTTTTTAATGAACGTTGACATTTTCTCGGCGTCGATTTTATAATTGGCCGACATATATTTCTTAATCGCCTGCAGCGACGATCCGCCGCGTTCTTTCAGACTTTTAATAGCGTTGTTTACCATTTCAGATGTAGGAGGATGGGACGGCTTCACTCGCGGTTTTTTAACAGCCGCAGTCTTGCCCTTTTTCGGCGATGCTGTCGCTGGCGCAGCGGTTGCCGCCGGCGACGTAGATAAAGCGTTATCTGACATTATAGTAAAAAATCGTAGGTTAAAATGTAAATCTAACACGTGATTGGTTAAATATGTTAGGGGCGTGGCCAAAAACTATATTCGAAAAGTGTAGGACCGAGGAGAAAACAATAATATTTGAAAATTTTACAAAAATGTAAATTATTTGTAAAAAATTAAATCCAGCGCTTTATTCTAAATAATTCGCATAAAACAATGATT
>NW_020537147.1:0-27067 GCF_003426905.1 Ctenocephalides felis | reverse complement strand
TAAACATTGGCCGGGCCGTTTTCTTGTAATAAAGTGTAAAATTTTGTTTTCTAAGATTTTTATGAATTTTTTTTTTGACGGTAGATACCATAGTCTTATAGACCGCACTGAAATATACGGCCCTACGATAAGTCGTTTAATTTTAAAAATTCGTCAAAGTTTGCAAAAATTAGTATCGTTTTTTTGGCGTTTGTTGAAATTTTGGCGTTCCATGCTGGAGCGGCGTATGTCAGTAACGATTTTATAAGTGTCAAGTAGAGTGTCCACTTGTTCTTCACGCTTAGCGGGCTGTTGTGGTTCAAGAGAGGTTTCAGTAGATTCAACATCCCGCAGGCCGGTCCAATTTTTGTATTAATATGTTTCGTGAAGCTGAATCTATGGACCAAGATCACACCAAGGTTTTTGACATCCTCGGACCACTCAACTTCATGGCCCATTACTTTCAGTTTTTCCAATTCAGTCAGTCTAGTCATGGCATTTCGGCTCTTTGTAAATAAAATTGCCACCGTTTTTGCGGATTCATCTTGATCTGCCATTTGTCAGTATATTCAATTAGCTTGTCTATGTGTGTCTGTATCTTTGTAGTCAGTAGCGATCGTGATGATTTGTATATGGCAGTGCGTCAGCAAACGTCAGTAAAGTTGTGTCGGCGTCAGTGGGTATGTCGTGGATGTAAACGTTAACAATGACGGTCTCACGATCGAGCCCTGCGGTACTCCCGCCGTCACTTGTTTAACCGTCGAAAGTCCGTTGTCTACTTGTACGGTAAAGTTGCGGTCTGAGAAATATGAGTGTAATGCTCTTGTAATGTACGGTGGAAAGTTGAGCTGGATGAGTTTATAAATAAATCCGTCCATCCAGATGGTGTCAAACGCCTTTTCAAAGTCAAGTAACACCAATACGGTATGGTTTCGTCTGTTAAAATTGAGAACTATGTTTTCTATGAGTACTTTCAGTGGGTGTAGTGTGGAGTGTCGTTCTTTAAAACCGTATTGTGTGTCAGGTATGATTTTGTCTTATGTGTATGTTCAGACTTTTGAGTAGAAACTTTTCGGCTACCTTACTCATAGTGTTGAGGAGGATGTCTGGCTGTTTCATTGGCTTCACTATTGGAAATATGGTGAAAGTTTTCCATGAAGCAGGAAAGCATCCTTTCGTCATAACTCTATTCGTTATGCGGACAAGTAAAATGAAAGCGTCGGTAGTTGTTCAAGTATCATATTTTGCAGTCCTTGTCCTTTTGTTTGGTAATTTTTTAACTATTGTTTTTATTTCGGAAACTGTGGCAGTCTTTGTCCCTGTGTAGGTTAGTGAAATTTTGAATTGTCTCATGTACGTCATGTTTCAGGTCTGCGTTTGTCATATAAGCATTTTGTTTATATCTGTTTTCAAATTTTTTTGCCAATATCTCCGCTTTGTCTGCTGTTGTCGCTGCGTAATTGTTGTCAGTTAATTTGGGGGTATGGATGTTGGTTTCCGCGTCAGTCTTTTTGCGGTTTGCCAAACTTTGTGTGGGTCAGTATTTATGTTATCTAGTCTTTTGGTCCAAGTGTTGTTTTGGTGGTTATGTTATCTAGTCTTTTGGTCCAAGTGTTGTTACGGTGGTCACGTTTTTTTTGAAAATAATTTTTGTCAGTCTTTTCACATGTTTCTTGAGTAGTCTGTCACCGGTACGTTGCCACAGTTTCTTCGTATGATTTTTAAGTTTTATTTTCAATAAAATGTGTTCTGGCAAGTCGTTACCACTAGTTTTTGACAATTTTTAAGATTTTATTTGACGACAGATACCATGACCTTATAGTTCATACTGCCCTACGAGAATTTCAGTTCGATTTTGAAAATTTGTCAAAGTTTGAAAAATTTTGTAGATTTTTCGGCGTTTGTTAAAATTCGACCTTTCATCGATGTTTGCTTATGAACGCCTGAACCGATTTTATAAATTTAAATGCAATTTGATGTATCTCGATAAAAAAAATTAAAACTATTTAAATATTATATTGATAGTACGAGAATATCCGGACGTTCAAATTTCAAAAACAATAAAAATATATATGCTATTCTAATTCAAAGTTCAAAACGGGTCATTTGAACCGCCTTTGGTATGATTAGTGTTATATATATATATATATATATATATATATATATATATTAAGCTTTGAGCCCGAATCACACGAGACTTGATTTGTTGCTTTATGACGCTGCTGGTTAGGATGCTATCGAGGGTGCAAAATGATGTCATAGCGGTCTCGGTTTGTTGCGCGATTTTTAACTTCCCGAAGGAGAAGTTTATGTTTTCATGGAAAAATCCGATTCGCTAATTTTATGTTTATTAGATTTTTCATCGACGTCAAAAATTTAAAAGCCAGTCGATGTATTTCGATGTAGATTATCTTTTTTCAGTTTCGTGCGATGATCGGCTTTGTAAATAGCAGAGAGATGAAAAAAAATTCGTGCACGTTTTAGCTCCCATTTCTGAATCGAATATAAAATCAAAAACTTCGAAAGATATTGGTTGGGAACGATACTGATTAGATAAAAATCTACCGAGTCGTTTCTTTGAAATTAACTCTTGGAATTTTTTTTGGTCTTATAAAACATATTAAAATGTTACAGCCCTACGACAAAAAGTTTAATGTTAAAAATTCATCTAGGTTTGGAAAAAATATTATAGTCAAAATTTGTTCCAAAAGTTGCTTTTGTGATATGAAAAGTCAATCATAATCAATTCATTAAATTTTAAAATAATACGCTACAACTTTATACAAGCACGTGTCTGTGCAATATAATTAATATAATTACAGTTAATTTAAATGTGTTTGAGAAAATTCTATTTGAAATCACAATGTTTAGATTTAATTGAAAGCGATAACTTTATTTTTGAAATAAACGGTTGAAAATTTTATCTAAATATCTAAATTTCAATTTCGATTGATTAACTTTCAACTAGTTTTAGATGGATTTGCCATTCGCATCAAGTATATCTCGCGTGACGGCACTGCTGTGAATTTTTTTTTTAATTTTAAAAAGAACGTCTTTTCTAAATATTTTGAGAATTTGGAAATTTTTGAAAATACTCGATTTTTTTCGAAATTATCGAAATATTCTCAAATTTTTGTAAGAAATATCTTTTTTTAATTTTTCAAAATTTGGTTTTTTTTGAAAATCATAAAAATTTTCGAAAATTTGAATTTTTTGAAACTTTCATTTTCACGTCTCCTTATCAATGTGAATCGAATGTTTTTTGAATTATCCAAATCGGTTGATCGGTGTTCCCGAAATCGTCGACCACAATTTATATCCGCACACACACACGCACACACACACACACACACATACATCCATTTTTTCTAAGGTATGCCAAAATACTCAGAAACCTTTGAAACCTGAAGATATATAAAAAATTTCATTTTTGACTTTTTTGTGACTACTGTAACTTGCCCTACGGGAAGTTAAAAAGTAAAATAGAAGTATTGTTGTTAATCACTTCTGTTGACCTTCGAGGTTATGTCGCACGGCACTGATTGACCACTGCTTAAAATCTAGATTTAAAATCGCATCGTGTGAAGCATACGGCTTGAAAACCTATCATGATCCGCCAGAAAAGCCAGCATGCTGTACTGTACTGGATCAGCTTAGAAAACAAGCGTCGTGTGACTAGGGCTTAAGCAACAATTCTCAATCGCTTAAGTATGAAATGTGACCATATTTTATTTAAACAGAATCTTATCTTTGAATTGATTCATTTGGGAATATCATCTCATATTTCTAAGAATTGCTAAGAATAACTTAATCTTAATCATTTTCGATATTTAAAAAAACCAGTGGAGCGCATGGCGTCGTGCCTTAAGGCAAATTGCTGGAACTTCCCGTACCAAAAATTATTATTTTTTTTAAAAACGATTAACATTTTTGAAGAAATTTTACTTCGAAAAAATTAGATTTTTGAGAAACTATAAACTTGATAAACAATTACATTTTTTGAAAAAAAAAATATTTTCTTCATTTTGACATATTTTGGAAATCTGAACTTTTTTCAAATCAATCGTACTGCTTTAACTGCATAGCGATGACATGTCAAAGCGCATAAGCGCCGCGTCGCCGTCTAACGGATAAACATTGGTACGAAACCCATAGAAATGTAAACAAAATTTATACTCTACTATATTGTTAAAATCTCTATAAAATATCTGATAATTTGATTTGATGATCTGATGATTTGCTGTGAATGATCATTTTTGACCGCCAAATGGTTTTTTTATTACTTTTTTTATTAGATCTCTGAAAGCGCTAGACCTGCCTTTATGAAAATTTGATCAATTCTTTATCTTGTCAATACAAGTAAAATGTTATTTGAATTATTAAAATTGGACGCTCCGTTCTCTTAAAAACTGAGTTACCATTTTTGGCACTTTTTGCCCCGTATCTTCGGAACGGCTTGACCTGCCTTCGCCAAAAACTAATCAGGACTTCTCCTTATCAATACAAACAGAATGTTTTTGAATTATTCAAATCGGTTGATCGGTGTTCCCGAAATCGTCGACGAAAATTTGTATCCGCACACACACACATAAATCCATTTTTTTTAAGGTATGCCAAAATATTCAGAAACCTTTGGAACGTAAAGATATATAAAACTTTTCATTTTCGATATTTTTGCGATTACTATTACTTGCCCTGCGGGAAGTTGAAAATCAATTTAGATTTTTTTGAATTATTTGTTGAATTAAAAAAAGGTCTTTCTGAACATTTTGAATTTTTTTTTAATTTACCTTTTTGGGAATTTTAATAAGATTAAAATGAATTGAAACGTTGAATAAAAAATTGACTAGTTGTGTATGGCATCGTTCCTTAAGGCAAATTGCTGGAACTTCCCGTACCGTGACGAAATGTTCGAGGAATATTAAATGTTTTCATATAGATTATTATAAATACTGCAACATTGTCTAATATTTATAAAAGTTATATAAACTGAATTACAAAATTAAAATTAATTATTTAAAGTATATAAGTGACAAAATTAAAATTAAAATCTGAATTATTTTCGACATACAAAACATTCTTTTTGAATAAAAATTTGAAAAAAAATTTAATTATTTTTTTCCAAAAGCAATTATTTTGTCAAAACAAGCAGAAAGTTTTCTGAAACATTTAAATCGGATGCTTAGCTCTCTCAAAAACTGCAATTTATTGCACATTTGCCAAAATCTAGTCCGTCATTAAAAATTGAATGTTCTTTAGATCATTCAAATCGAATCTGCACTTTTTGCTCCGTATTTTTGAAACGGCTGTATCTGCCTTTGTGAAAAACTAATCAGCACATCTTCCTATCAACAGGAATCGAATGTTTTTTGAACCATTCAATTCGATTGATCCGTGCGCCCGAAAACGTGGACGAAAAATTGTATCCATACATACATATACAAACACACCCATACACACACATCCATTTTTTCTGAGGTATGTCAAAATGTTCAGAAACCTTCAAAACGTGAAGAAATGTAAAAAAAATATTTTCGATTTTTAAACGATTACAATAACTTACCCTATGGAAACTAAATAACTTACCCTAAGGGAAGTTAAAGATATCAATTTCTCGCCAAAATATTATATTATATTATTGTTGATTTTAATAATGTTTTATAGTTATGAATAGGAAATCTTAGAATCGTAAAATCTGTTTGATCTATTTCTATACCAACGACGAATGAACAAGTAGAATCCAAAAGTAGAAAATAGAGCGAAGTCACTTTTTATAGACTATGAAAACGGTTGGTAACAGAAGATTATACATATATCATCATAAAAAAGGCAAATTGCTGGAACTTTCTGTATCTCAATAAAATATTCGAGAAATATTAAATGATTTCAAATAGATTATTATACTGTAACTTTTGTTATTACTATTTTATAGACATAATATAAGAGTTTATAAAATGGACGTTTATATATTTCTTGCAGAAAATTAAATAAACAAAACTTAATCAATCGGATATAAAATGAAGGGCATTGTCTAATATTTATAAAAATTATGTAAATTGAATTGCAAAGTTAAAGTTATTTATTTAAAATATATAAGTAATGCTTAAAACTTTAGCTAGAATTAAAATTAAAATCCGAACTATATTCGAAATTAAAAAAAATATTTTTTAGAAATTGTAATTGGAAATGAAATGAATGATGGAAGGCTTAGTTCTTTTAAAAACTGCCATTTGCTCCGAATTTCCGAAACGATTAGACCTGCCTCTAGCAGAAACTAATTACCACATTTACACATCAATAGTAATTGAATGTTTTTTGGATCATTCAAATCGAATGCTCCGTTCTCTCAAAAACTCGATTTTCATCTTCTGCACTTTTTGCTTTGTATCTTCGAAACGTCTGGACCTTTTGCCAAAAACTAATCGGAGCTTCTTCCTATCAGTAGGTATCGATTGTTTTTTTATCATTCAAATCGGTTGTTCCATAGACTCGAAATCGTCGATACACACACGCGCATACATATACACATTACAATAACTTATCCTACTATACGCGAAGTTAATAAATAAATATTATGTATTTTTACGTTGCCAATTCTGAATTGATGTATAGGTCGTTGTTGTTGTATTGCTATGAAGAAAGTAATAAGCGAAAGTAATAAGCGAAATATTCTTGTAAGATTATTGAAGTTCATTTTATTTATTATTAGTATAGTTTATAAAATTAAATGTATTTGATTGAAGATTATTGTGCATTAACTATAAGCGTGCATTGGCGGGGCCCCTTATCAATTTTTTTTTTGGAGCTCCCTCAGGTAGGAAAGAATTTTGTCTTATTATTATCAATATTATTATTGATCATTTATCATCAATATTTATCTATCGAGGAGGAGTTTGAATATTTAAACGGAAGCGTGGTCCATATTAAATACCAGAATTGTAGACATAATAAATTCCATGAAATATTATATCGTGTTCTTTATATTACGTATATTGTTTATTATGGCAATAGTAATAACACTATGTGTAATCATATTGATCATTTATAAAATATAGTTGGTATTTACTTATTTACAATTAAAAAGAAAAGGTTTCAAGAATTATAATTTTGGCAATGAGACTAGGGAGAAACAATAGAGAGATCCGAACTGACATATAACTTTTTGTTTTTTTCGCTGAAACTATGATGAGCCAAAATAATGTACATCTGTCAAGTTGAAATGCGACGTGTGTTGACAGGTCGCTACAGATCACTCCGCCCCAATGAAAAGATTGTTTTGCATCTCTGACTGCCATCTTGAATTTTCTTGCAATTTTTTTTTATTTTAATTGTGTGACTAATTTTTGTTTGTTTGTGGCCGTGGCCGTTTTTGCTGGCGGTTGCCATGTTTGCTTGGTGAGTTGGTTGCTTGCTTGTGGCCGTTTTGAATGGCGGTTGCCGTGTTTGCTTGGTGCATTGTTTGATTGCTTGTGGCCGTTTCGTATGACGGTTGCCATGTTTGTTTAGTCCATTGATTGCTTACGTGGCCGTGGCCTAGTGTGTATGGCGGTTGCCAAATTGTTTGCTGATGCTCCCTGTCTGCTGCCAAGGTGGTTTTAATCGACTTATTCACCAGGATAATAAGTGATTTATTGAGCACGTGTTGTTGTTGATCTCGAAGTGCGTGGTCGGAGTCTCAATTGTATGATTAGAATGTTCTTCGAGTTATGGCAGTTGTGAGCCATTTATATTAATTATTTATATTTTTAAAAATTCTTTTCTTAATAATTCATGAGACTTCAATTTATTTTTTTCTTACTTCTAAATATGTCTTGATCTTCTTACCTTCTTGCGTATTATTTGTTCACTCTCGGGGTTACCAAAATATGGAAAGCAGTGGTCCATATTAAATACCAGAATTATAGACATAATAAATTCCATGAAATATTATATCGTGTTCTTTATATTACGTATATTGTTTATTATGACAATAGTAACAACACTATGTGTAATCATATTGATCATTTATAAAATATAGTTGGTATTTACTTATTTACAATTAAAAAGAAAAGGTTTCAAGAATTATAATTTTGGCAATGAGACTAGGGAGAAACAATAGAGAGATCCGAACTGACATATGAACTTTTTGTTTTTGCGCTGACACTATGATGAGCCAAAATAATGTACATCTGTCAAGTTGAAATGCGACGTGTGTTGACAGGTCGCTACATATCTATTCCTCCTCCAACATTTTTACAAACAATTCAAACTCAATGTACACATTTATTAATTCATTTATAGCTTATGAAGGCTACAGTTTTTCTAAAGTTTCTGCTACTATGAACAATGGTGGTCTGTCTATCATTGAAGTATTTAACTTTCCGAAGGAGATGTTTATGTTTTGGCCAGAAAATGTTTGGTTTTTCAATAATAGGCCGAGCAGTTTCCTTGAAATTAGGAGAAGAGTACTAAACTTTTTGTACTGGTTTCAAAATCAAAAACTGTTCGGAATATGTCGACCGGAACGCATTTTCGTAATTAGTTGTTAAAAAAAAATTACAATTTTGATAAAACTTTCCATGATCATAACCATCACAATTACTAAAATATTATGAGCCTGTGACAAGCCATTAATTTTAAAAAATCATAAAAATTTGAACGCTCATGTTTTTTTCGAAATTAAATTTATTTGAAAGAAAGTTTTTATGATTATTTTAAGCTTTGTTATTAGTGAAATAAAATAAAAATTCGTTGGATTTAACTAATGTTTACGCATGTTTGGGGCTCCCGTGGCTCGGACAAAATAAAACTCTTTAAAATAATAATTTTACATTCTTTGCGTACTTTTTTAACGACATTAATTTTGATTGAACAAAGTTTTCATAATTAATTGTTTTTTTTGTGAAATATTTTTTATTATTATTAATGTTTGCTTACGGATGTTGCCCCCCCCCTACCTGGTTTGGGGGATGCGTATTTTTATACGCCTGATACGGCCGTAGCTACGCCCCTGTTTACATTATTAATATATTAATCATATCATATGATACAATTATAGCAAATTAATAACGAAAGTCCAGTTAATTGTGATAATAGTTATCGGGTTCATCGTATTGATTGCGTTGGAGTATAATTAACTTTTTATATAGTAAGTTATGGTAATCGCAAAAAAACGAAAATGAAAAATTATATATATTTTTACGTTTTAAAGTTTTTTGAACATTTTGGCATATCTTAGAAAAAATTGATATATGTGTATGTCCGGATACAAATTTTTGCTGACGGGGAAAAAAAGCAAAAATGGAAATTCAGTTCTAGAGAAACAATTTGAATAATTTATTTTATTTGTATTGACGAAAGGAAGAACTGATTAAATTTTTGGAAAGGCAGGTCCAGAGATTTTGGATCAAATAAAAAAGTAATAAAAATATAATTTGACGGTCAAAAATGATCATTAGACATATGAACATTAAATAATCAGATATTTTATAATGATTTTAATGAGAAATACAAATTTTGTTTGCATGTATCCGTTTGACAGCGACGCGGCATTTACGCGCATCAAAATAAAAGTTCAAAATTTAAAAGAAAAATAAAATATAATCAATTATTAAAATATAAAAAAACTTTTTTTTTAAATAAGTCAAAATTTTTCAAATAGCTCAATATCTCAAAAATCTAATCTTGTCAATTTTTGAAAAAAAAACTAGTGGGGCGCATGGCATCGTGCCTTAAGGCAAATTGCTGGAACTTCCCGTACCAAAAATTATTTTTTTTTTGAAAAGATTAACATTTTTGAACAAAAATTTACTCTGAAAAAAAAAATAGAATTTTGAGGAACTATATAAATTTTTGACAAAAACTTACATTTTGTTGAAAAATTTATTTTGAAATATTTTGGAAACTCTGAACTTTTTTTCAAAGCAATCGTACTGCTTTAATGCATAGAGACTAAATATCGAAGCGCGTAAGCGCCGCGTCGCTGTCTAAAGCATAAGCATTGGTACGGAACCCATAGGAATGTTAACAAAATGTATACTTATTGTTAAAATCTCTGATATTGTTAAAATCTCTGAAAAATATCTGATAATTTGATGTGCATATGTCTAATGTCTAATGATTATTGTTGACCGCCAAATATTATTTTTTTTTTACTTTTTTTACTAGATCTCCGAAACCGCTAGACCTATTTTCATGAAAATTTGATCAAATCTTCATCTTGATAATGCAAGTAAAATGTTTTTGAATTATTCAAACCGGACGATCCGTTCTCTTAAAAACTGAGTTACCGTTTGTGGCTCTTTTTGCCCCATATCTTCGGAACGGACCTGCCTTTGACAAAAACTAATCAGCACGTCTCCTTATCAATACGAATCGAATGTTTTTTGAATTATTCAAATTGCTTCATCCCGGTTCCCGAAATCGTCGACGAAAATTTGTATCTGAACACACACAAATGCACGCACACACATACACACACATACATCAATTTTCTCTGAGGTATGCCAATATATTCAGAAACCTTTGAAACGTAAAGATATATAAAAATTTTCATTTTCGATTTTTGTGCGATTACTATAACTTACCCTACGGAAAGTTAATTATAAATAAATCAATTTATCATCTCCAGAACATTAACAATCGTCATTTCATTTCGAATCAAATTTCAAAAAAAAAAAAATAGTTGCCAAATTTCCACAAAATTGAAAAAGTGCCCCCGCATAGTCACAGTCTAAACGCATTTGCAAATAATTCTGTGCGACATTTTCACTTATACTGTGCTTAGCTTGGCGGCATTTTCACATTTTTCAATAATTTTCACAAAATTGAAAAAGTGCCCCAGTACATAAACAGTCTAAACGCACTTGGGTAAACATTTGTACCAGAGTGGCGCTTAGACTGTGCTTAGCTTGGGTGATTTTTTGAATTTTTAATCCAAAATTACAAAAAAAAAATTTTGAAAAAAAATTAGAAACAAAAAATTTTTTTTTCCAAAATCAATTATTTTGTTGAAACAAGCAGAAAGTTCTTTAGGCAATTTAAATCGGACACTTAGTTCTCTCAAAAACTGCCATTTTTTTAACATTTAGCTCTGTATTTCCGGAACCGCTGGGCCAACCTTTGCCAAAAACTAACCAGCTCATCTCCCTATCAATAGGAATCGAATGTTTTTTAAACCATTCAAATCGGTTGATCCGTTCCCTCAAAAACTCGCTTTCTATTTTCTGCACTCTTTGCTCCATATCTCCGTAACGGCTAGACCTGCCTTTGCCAAAAACTAATCAGCACATCTCCCTATCAATAGGAATCGAATGTTTTTTAAACCATTCAAATCGGTTGATCCGTGCGCCCGAAAACGTGGACGAAAAAAAGCGGACATACAAAACACACACACACACACACACACACACACACATCCATTTTTTCTGAAGTATGCCAAAATGTTCAAAAACCTTCAAAACGTCGAGAAATGTAAAAATTTTTGATTTCGATTTTTGGACGATTACTATAACTTACCCTACGGGAAGTTAATAAAGCATTTTTATAAATTTTAATTTACGGTACGAGAAGTTCCAACAAATTGGTTCGGAACGGAAGGATCAAGCATATGCACCACTACTAAATTTTAATTTTTCAATATATTTTTTTTATTTTGAGGGTAAGTTATAGTAATGAGAATGAGTTATGAGAATGAGAATGAAAAATGAATTTTTTTGCATTTCTTCACGTTTTGAAGCTTTCAGAAAAAATGAATGTGTATGTGTGTGTTTTGTGTGTCCGCATTTTCTTTGGCACACGGATTAATCGATTTGAATAGTTCAAAACACATTCGATTCCTATTGATAGGGAGATGTGCTGATTAGTTTTTGGCAAAGGCAGATCCAGCCGTTTCGGAGATATGAACCATAGCGTGCAGAAAATAGAAATCGAGTTTTTGAGATAACGAATCCTGCGATTTAAATAATTCATATCTCCTTCAACATTCATTTCGTAATGATGGGGATAAATGGTAATTAGTTTTTGGTAAAGGCAAGTCCAGCCGTTTCGGAGATACCGAGCAAAATCTGCAGAATGTGGCAATTTTTGATAGTACTAAGCAACTGATTTTAATTTCCAAAAAGTTTTTTCTTTTGAATATTGAAAATATTTTAGATTTAAATTTTAATTCTAGCTAAAGTTCTAAAGCTCACTAATATATTTCAAATAAATATCTTCTTCCTTGCAATTCAGTTTATATCATTCTTATAAAAATTAGACAATGTCCTTCATTTTAAATTTATTGATTCAGTTTTGTTTATTTACTTTTCTGTAAACATATGTAAGTTACAGTATTTACAATAATCTATTTGAAAACTTTAATGTTCCTCGAATATTTAATTATGGTACGGTAAGTTCCAGCAATTTGCCCCAAGGCACGATGCCGTACACCACTAGTTATTTTTAATTTTTAATACCTAGTTTTATTATTGTTTCTATTTTCCCACCCCTGTTTTACCTTTTTTTAAATCTCTAGCAATTCCAAGAATTGATCTGGGATTCAGATTACATGAATTTCTTAGTTTTTGTATGGCATGATTTTGCAATGCATTACAAATGTTGGACAAAATTGTTCATTCTTAACTTTAAAAACCGCGCGCTTCGTGCGTACTGTTAGCACGAAGCGTCAGCGTCTTGTATGTTGGTAACATGTAAGTCAATCGCAATGTTCGCGTTTGACATAACCTGGCGCAACTTTTACGTCGAAATTGTAAGATTCGCTCTCTTATATCATACACCGCCGAAGAGTAAAGATCTATTAAAATATATAATATTAACAATCCATCCAGCGTTTTAATTTACCATAAATTGGTCTTTCTCACGGATATTAACCAGTGCAAGTATTATTTTTGAGATTTTATACACTGTGGTGAGAAAAGTTATTATATATCAAATATTTTACCGGCGTGTTTTGTTTGGTTACGCATGCGGCATTAGAAGTTGTCTAAGCCGTTCGTAAACAAAACGAAGAGCATATTAATTTTATCGACACGGGCAAGCAGTTCGGGCGTTGAAATCGTGACATTCAGAAGATCTGGGGGTTCCGGACTTCGAGGTTAGGTTTCACGTCGCTGTCCAAGGGAGTCTTGTAGTGACCACGCTGTTCAGATCGACGAGTTCCTGGAAATTGGCAAATCTCCACACTATTTGGGGAGGATATCGAGGCCAAAATCACACGTGGAGACTGGATTAAGATTATTATTGACTCGTGTAATACATACACGAGGGCGTGAGTCTTTAATTAAACCTATTGTTCACTTATAATATATAAAAGTGAAAGACTGTTGCTGTATTGCTGACTGGTTGTACTCGCACAGGAGTAGCAGATTACTCATCAGTCATATAGTTAGATTTTATTGTCATTTTTAGTTTTTTTTGTTTAATCTTACCACAAGGCATACATTATTTATATTAACTAAGGTATTGTGTCACGGTTTGTGATTATATTTGCAATATTTTTTTTGTAGTTAAATAATAATTGTGCATAATGGCGGATGTGGAATCACTAGAAGGTACTTACAAAATGATTAAAGCGTCATTTGATGCAATTCACAAGTTTATAGCAGAATTCCGTGAGGGTGATAATATTAAGGCACTTTCAGTTCGGAAGCAGAAACTCGTGGAGCGATGCCATAGTTGGGATGAGACATACGTACAGCTTAATAGTATTTCCCCAGGTGTGTACACTAAAGAATATTTAAGGTACTCTGATTTATATTTCGATATGATGGCGGATATTGAAACTATTATTGACCGTCATCAAAAACCGGCTACAAAATCATCTAACACTTTGATGGATGTGAAATTGCCAGACATTGTCTTACCTAAATTCAATGGGGAATATAGTGAATGGACAGCATTCATTGACATTTTTAATTCGCTTATCCACAATAATTCAAAGCTTTCACCTGTACAGAAATTGCACTATTTGAAAGGTGCTCTCACTTCGTCGGCATTGGAATTAATCTCTACAATAAGTATCACGAATGAAAATTATGAAATAGCATATAATTTAGTTGTGAAAACCTTCAGTAATAAATTATTGATCATCAATGCTCATTTGCAGAGCATTGAAAATATTCGAAGTATTCACAAAGGCTCATTTGAAAATTTGAGAGCCCTTTTAAATGGTGCAAGGCAACAGGTGCAATCTTTAAAAGCTTTCTTTGAACCCGCAGAGCATTGGGACATTGTCTTGCTGCATATGTTGAGCAGAAAGCTTGACAGTAGTACGAAGGTGGCTTGGAATCTGTCTCGAGCGTCAGGGCAGTTACCTACATTGGTTGAGTTCTTTACATTTCTTGAACTTAGGGTAACTGCTCTTGAGCATTCGTGTAGTTCAGACAGCAAACCAACCATCACGAAGTCAGTTCACACAATTGTCAAGAAACCTGCTCAATTATGCTCTCATTGCAAGGAAGATGACCATATGCTCTATCAGTGCTCTTCCTTTAAGGCACTTGATATTAAGGCACGCAAAGCCTTTATTAATAAACTTTCCATCTGCTCGCGTTGTTTGGCTTCTCGACATAATGTAGCTAAATGCAAATTCAGATATACGTGTACAAAATGTAAAGAACCACACAATGCTCTGTTGCATGAGGAACCTGAGCCTAAGCCCAGTACTTCTAGTAGCACAGTATGTATGGCCAGTACAGGAATGCAGACTTTGTTGTCAACGGTTTCTCTTGTTGTTATTGACTCAGATGGAACCCAACATAAGGTACGGGCTTTGCTTGATAGTGGCTCGCAAATTAATTTAATAACGACTTCCTTACTTGCCAAGTTAAAATGTCCGGTCAGCTCGTCATTTCACAAGTTAAGTATGTTGCAAGGGCAGAGTGTGCTTTGTGATAAGTCTGTCAAGCTGACTATAAAGTCAAGGGTAGGAGTCTTTGCGCGCACTATCAATTGTGTGGCTGTAGACAGAATTACACAATTGTTACCGTCTGCTTATATAGAGTATGATGGCTGGAAGATTCCAGACCATGTTTCGCTGGCAGACCCCATGTTTAACGTTCCAGGTGCAGTTGATATGCTGATTGGAGTTGAACTATATTTTGAAGTTTTACAGCAGGGGTGCATTCGCTTAGGTAATCATCTTCCCATTCTTAGGAAAAGTTGCTTTGGGTGGCTGATTTCTGGTGTATACGCATCAGAAATGCAGAGCCGTGCACATGTTGGCTTCATTTCCAATGAAGATCTTCATGATAGTCTGACAAAGTTCTGGCAGTTAGAGGAGGTATCCTCTAATTACACAATGACTGGGTCAGACAAAGCATGTGAGGATCATTTCATTGCAAATGTAGCTAGACTTGAGAATGGGCAGTTTGAGGTGGCTTTGCCATTTGTAGATAACCAAATAGATAAGCTGGGATCGTCATTCGCTGTTGCCAAATATAGATTTTTGAACCTGGAGAGGCGGTTTGCCAAGGACAATGCCTTGTTCACGGCCTACTCTAATTTTGTTAAAGCTTATATCGACTTAGGTCATGCTGAGGAGATGGTGCTGACACTGGAGGAAGCTGCTAAGAATAAGTACTATTTTTTGCCGCATCATCCAGTGGTCAAAGATAATAACTTTGACAAAATTAGAGTAGTGTTTGACGCATCGGCCAAGTCAACTTCAGGCATATCTTTAAATAATATTCTGCACACAGGACCGAAGCTGCAACAAGATTTATTTTCTATTCTAGTTCGCTTTAGGTGTCATCAATTTGTTTTTGTGGCAGATATTATAAAAATGTATCGGCAAATAAGAGTCAGGGAAGCAGACCAAAATTATCAAATTATCCTATGGAGGGAAACACCCCAGGACACCCTAAAATTCTTTAAATTGACTACCGTGACTTATGGCACTGCTAGCGCCCCGTATTTAGCTATGCGCTGTTTGAAGATGCTTGCGCAAAATAATATGACAACATTCACACAGGCAGCGCTGGCTATAGAAGGGGACTGCTATGTAGATGACATAATCACTGGAGCAGATTCAGCTGTCGAATTAGTTAGGTTGCAAAGGGATGTTGTTGAACTTTTAGGTAAAGGAGGCTTTTCCTTACATAAATGGTCTAGCAATTGTAGAGAAGTGTTGAGGTCAGTACCTAAAGAAAATCAAAGTTCTGCCATGGCGTTATTTTCTGAGGTAGACACTGTCAAAACCCTCGGTCTTGCATGGAACCCCTGTCAGGATTGCTTCAAAATTTCGCATATTAAGGTAGGGGAGACGGAGGTTAGAAAGGGCTTTGACACAAAACGGTCGGTACTGTCCACCATTGCACAGATCTATGATCCCATTGGTCTTATTTCTCCAGTATCTGTGACCGCTAAGTTGATTATGCAGGAGTTGTGGAGGCAGAATCTTGGCTGGGATGAGTCTTTGCCACAAGAGTTGCAAGATAGATGGGTACTGTTCAAAAGGCATCTCGCTGATTTGGACAACCTTATCATCCCACGAAAGATCTTTGATTCAATTCCTGTGACGATCCAATGTCATGGATTTTCAGATGCATCATTATATGCATATGGTGCTTGTATATACCTTCGGGCTACCTATGCAGATGGCACAACGTCTTCGAGATTGCTTTGCTCGAAGTCTAAGGTAGCGCCGTTAAAAAATGTTACTTTGCCCAGATTGGAGTTATCGGCAGCTTTGCTTTTAGCAAAGCTTTATAGGCAGATAATGACAATCACAAAAATACAAATTTCTGAATCGTTTTTGTGGTGTGACTCCACCATTGTATTAGCTTGGTTGAAGACAGATCCCGCTCTATTAAAAATGTTTGTCAGTAATAGAGTTGCTGAGATTCTGGATCTTACACCAGGCATCGCTTGGAGACATGTCGGCAGTAAAGACAATTCTGCAGACATAGTTTCAAGGGGTGTAAAAACACCATTGGAATTGGTAGAATGCAATTTGTGGTGGAATGGACCAGCCTGGCTAGTAGAAGAATCTTGTAAATGGCCGAATAGACCTGCAGATGTTGTAAAGGAAGAAGCTATTCCGGAGCGCCGAGTACTTGCAACAACTGAGGTCAATATTGACGATAGTTTTTTGGACCATTTAGTAGAAAGGTTTTCCAAATTCAATAAAATAGTCAGGGTGGTTGCATATTGCTTTCGGTGGTTCAAAATATTTCGCTCTCGAAAACCAGATGGACAACCGGTATCAGATGTCTTGTCTGTTGACGATTTAAGGGAAGCCTCCAGACGCATTTTTTACTTAGCCCAAAGGAAAGTTTTTGGTAATATCCCTGATCAGTTGATGTCCGGTGAGTTGTCCAGTACATCTTTAGGAAAGCTGAAGGCGTTAAATCCCTTTGTGGACGCCGAAGGCTTACTAAGAGTAGGTGGTCGACTAGAGAATGCGGATATTAGTTATGACCAAAAACACCCAATCATTTTACCAAAGGCCAATTTGGCCATTGACATTTTCATTCGGTCAGAGCATGAACGTTTGCTACATGCTGGTACCCAAACAACTTTAGCAAACATCAGGTTAAAATACTGGCCTATAGATGGTCGCAATACTGTCAAGCGCATAATACACAAATGTGTAAAGTGTGCTCGGTTTAGGGCTACTTGTGCAGAGCAGTTAATGGGAAGTTTGCCAAAAGACCGGGTCACTGCTTACAGGCCATTTCAGATTGTAGGAGTGGATTTTGCAGGGCCAGTGTTACTGAGAGCTAGTCGATTGAGGAAGGCACCTCGCATTAAAGCCTATATATCCCTGTTTGTTTGTATGGCCACTAAGGCCATCCATATTGAATTAGTGTCTGGATTATCGACAGACGCCTTTTTATCGGCTTTACGTCGTTTTATATCAAGACGTGGGTGCTGTTCAGTCATCCACAGCGACAACGGGAGAAACTTTGTAGGCGCAAAGTCTGAATTGCGGCAATTAGCTACATTATTTCAGTCCGATAAGTCAAAAGGGGAATTAATCACTGCGTCATCGAATTTAGGTATTACATGGCAATTCACGCCTTCCCATGCTCCTCATTTTGGAGGATTATGGGAAGGATCTATCAAAGTGATGAAACATCACATCAGAAGAATTATCGGGTCTCATTGCCTCACATTTGAGGAATATACAACGCTTTTATGTCAAATCGAAGCTGTACTAAACTCTCGACCTATTCTCGCCCTTACGGATGACAGCACCGATATAGCTTACATCAGTCCGGGGCACTTCATTATTGGAAGTGCATTAACAGCCTTTCCAGAACCTTTTAGTGATGCATCCAAAGTTAAGCCAATTAAATTATTTAAACAAATATCATCTATGCGTGACCAATTTTGGTCACTTTGGTCAAAACAATACCTTAATGATTTACAAAAAAGAAATAAATGGACACAGGTCCAACCAAATATTAATTTAAATGCAATAGTGTTGTTAAAGGAGGACAATTTGCCTCCATTACATTGGCCCGTTGGGCGTGTAATAGACACCAAGCCAGGCCAAGATGGCAAAGTTAGAGTAGTGACAGTCAAAACTAGTAGTGGGACATATACTCGTCCAGTTACAAAAATTGTTATACTACCCTGTCAATAGATTGTAAGTCACTATCGGTATTTGTTCTTGTGTTTCACTGTTTTGTTTACATATTCCTTTTAATTTAGGCTACGATAAATTAATCAATAAATAAATATTAGATAAATTAGTAAAAAATATTACTTGTGTTAATTCAATCGCTATTTAGGATATTATGTTTTCTTATTATTAAGATTTAATTATGTTTAACATTATGTTTGTTGATTGCATAAATATTAATGTTGAATTTATATTTAGATTATACAGTCCACTGTTGGTGTACTCATTTTGATTACACACTATCATTAATCTTCTTGTTATATCATATTATATTGCTTTATTATTGTTATATCATATATATATATATCATTTTAATTTGATTACTGTAAGAATAATTTTGTCACTTCCTTTTTAATAATACGTGATGCTTGCATCGCGGGGGAGCATGGACAAAATTGTTCATTCTTAACTTTAAAAACCGCGCGCTTCGTGCGTACTGTTAGCACGAAGCGTCAGCGTCTTGTATGTTGGTAACATGTAAGTCAATCGCAATGTTCGCGTTTGACATAACCTGGCGCAACTTTTACGTCGAAATTGTAAGATTCGCTCTCTTATATCATACACCGCCGAAGAGTAAAGATCTATTAAAATATATATTATTAACAATCCATCCAGCGTTTTAATTTACCAAATGTTTTCACACAATTTTATTATTTTTAATTTATTATTTTGTTTTTTTATGATACAATATCTTAAAAATTGTGTGTTGCAAGTGTTGTGTTTTTTCCTGGTTTGGTATGTATCGATATTTTTATTTGTCATACATTCTGGTAATCTTGTAATTTTTATTGAACTTTATAAAATATTTTATGATGATGACAGACATACAGTGTCAAAATGTACATAATAATTAGTTCAATTTTTTATGTATTGAATCGAATTATTCGAGTTACTCGCTTGCATGCGAGCCATTACATTAACCATCTGCATTTGTTTATTAGACGGCACCGAGAACGAATACTTTATTTTGATAAAAAATAAATAGGTGATTTTAAAAATATATTTTAATTCAATAGATTCAGAACATGATTATTTTTGTAATATGTAGTAGAATGGATTTTAAATGCTATCAGGA
Source organism: Ctenocephalides felis (assembly GCF_003426905.1). Lineage (NCBI taxonomy): Eukaryota > Metazoa > Arthropoda > Insecta > Siphonaptera > Pulicidae > Ctenocephalides > Ctenocephalides felis. The sequence goes on along the minus strand of NW_020537147.1, from coordinate 7,406 downwards.
TACACCACTCAAGATTATGAAATGTTCTTTCAATTATTTATATAAAATTTTCTTCGAAACATTTATTAAACTTGGCTTTAATCAGTCGACTGAAGAGTCCAAATATTGTTTTGCATGCATATATTTCAACCGTCTTCAAAATTAAATCATTTTTTATCAATTTTATTACACATTTTTTATGGTGAATTATAATTACCACATTTAATTTGTCGAGTATATTGGTTAAACTCAACCATTTTTACAATAAATTTGGATTTACTAAATAAATGCACAATACATTCTTAAATTTTACTTACTGAATAATCTGTAAATACTAATTTACTGAATAAATTCTTAGCTTTCATTTGTCCATATATGGAGATTTGACTCAAGTTGAGTCAAATCAGATTTTTGCTGGATTTAAAACTATCGAATCAGGAAATTTTCGAGTAGATTGCACTAGGTTATAGTACTCGCAAAAAAAAAACTAGTTGGTATTGGTATTTTGCCTTGAGGTAATTTACATGAACTTTCCGATACGTGTAAATAATCGACTTAATCAATAAAATATAAATAAATTTATGATTGATTAAAAGTATTCCGAGTGGATTTATCTAATTGAAAACGAACGAACATCAAACACTCTAACGTTATACCAAGAAAATCGTCTAATTTTAATTTTAACAAACGTAAAAAAACTACTCATTTTTTCAAACTTTGATAAATTTTTAAAATTAAACTACTTATTCTAAGGCCGTAATATTTCAGTAAGTTCTATAAGACCATACCATAATATACATCGCCAAAAAAAGTTTCATAAACATCGGCTTAAATTTTTTTTCAACAGTTAATTACAAGAAAACGGCTTGGTAGATTTTTACCTAAAACTAATCAGTATCATTCCCAACTAATATCTTTCGAACAGTTTATGATTTTTCAAAATCGATTTGGTAGTATTATCTGGACGAAATGTGGACGAAAAGTTGAATACAAATTACAAAATAACGGCTTTACAGATCGTCTCCTGAAAAACCATAGTCCTCATTGGGATACATCAAATGGCTTTTAAATTTTTGAAATCGGTTCAGGCGTTTTCGAGCAAACGTCGATGAAAGTTTTAATTTAATTCTAATGCCAAAAGACGATACTTATTATTGCAAAATTCGACGAATTTTTAAAATTAAACAACTTGTTGTAGGGCCGTAATATTTTAGTATGATCTATAAGTCTGTGGTATCTAGGGTAGGGCGGGGCTAGTTGCAAATTTTTTACTTAAACGGATGTAGCCCTCAATGAAAAGTCTCAATAAATTGTTATACGCCTTAATGGATTTGTTGTTTATCGCTTAACAAAAGTGTTAATACTATTTTTTGGTAATAAGTAAAATTTAAAAGCTAGAGCTGTTTAAATGCAAAAAGTCAAGTATGCTCAATGTACCCCATAGGTGGGGCCAGTTGAGCACTAAGAAAGTATAATGAAATCATAGGTTCAATGTCGATTAGTGATGATAAATAAGGTTTTAATAACCAGTTCTATATTTATAGTCTTTATTGAAAGAGAAAACAAAACTTATAGTAATTTGCTTTGAATAATTAACGAAAAGTAATCAACAAAACAATATTGTATCTTAGGAATTATTTTACCATTATGTTCAGTATTTTTGTTTAAAATCATTATTTCTTTAAATTATTACTCATAGACTTAGCTTAAATCTTGAAAATAATAATTAATTTCTTGAAGTTAATGGTAATTGTCTTAGTGACAGAACAAGTTTAGCAACTATGCTCAACTAACCCCAACTCGGAATTTCAAAATAAAAGTCAGTTTATAAAAACCGTGAGAATTTACCCAGAATCTCTGTGCATATTAAAAGTACTATAATTATAAGAAGAAAAACATTTACCTGATTAAGAATAATTAACATTTGACCAAACCAGACGAAAACTCGTGATGACTTTTTTACTTTTTGGTCTCAAAACAAACAAAACGCCCGTGAGCCTCACTCATTTGTCCAGCGGCCACTAGCGATCGCGGGATGTTTATTTCTCCCAAACTCTATCTTTCCGCCATATAATGCCTAAACGGACGGTGAATAGTTTTCGAGATATTTCGATTGCTCAACTTACCCCTATCATCAACTAGCCCCGCTCTACCCTCCATAAAAAAATCATAAAAATCATCAAATTTTTTTCTTAACACGTAATTACAAGAAAACGGCCCGGCCGATCTTTACCAAAAACTAATCAGCACGATTTCCAACCAATATCTTTCGTACAGTTTTGAATTTTCAAAATCGATTTAGAATTGCGGTCTAAAACGCGGACGAAAAATTTTTCACTTTTCTGTGATTTACATAGAAACGGCTTAGCTGATCGTAGCTCGATAAACGCTGGTCCTCAACGAGATACTTCATTTGTATAGACGAGAAGACGTGATGATTAGTTTTTGACAAAGGCGTTTTCGAAATACGGAGTACAAATAATTATGGTTTTTGAGAAAACGGAACATCCGATTGGAAGAATTTAAACAACAATCGATTTGTATAGAGTCTATTACTATAGACGGAGAGATTGCTGATTAGTTTTCGGAAGGATACAAGGACCAAATATCAACGGAGATAGAGAACACAAAGTGCAAAGAAAGTCAGTTTTTGAAGAAACGGAGCATCCAATTGAAGTGTTGACGATGTGAAGAAATGATCAGTTTTTGGTAAAAACCGGAAGTATAAGCACTTATATTATATTAGATCTAACAAATACGAACGTTGAAATTTACAGTTTTCATATTAATAATTGAAAAATATTTAAAACAATTTAATCATTAATCGGATTTTGTTCTTGATTACTTTCATTCGTCGAATGTTTAATTACTTTACGGGAAGTTCGAGAAATTTGCCTCAAAGTTAATATATACAATTCAAATTTGAATTGCGAATTGGTCAAAATAACATTATAATATTTATCTTGAATAAATAAATAATCGCTCTTTGTTATGATAAAACTTCAAATAATGCCGTAATTCATAGGTTTGCGTTGAATTAGTTTTGACTATTAAATTTAAAAGATTGTAAATTAATTAATTTTTTGTTTTTGAAATCATGTTTTCAAATCTTAAACATTATTTTTGAATATCATTTGTCAATACATATATACGTTTGACAATGTGATGGGTATACCTGTAGTAAGTAAGAACTTATTTTGTCTTATAAAGCATTTAATGAATGTTGAAAATCTATTTATTGCCGTTGAAATAGTACTAGATAGCATCCACTTTTTTTTTTAAATTTATATTTGGCCTCGCACTCTGAGCATTTAGCCATCTACAACATTTTATTATATACTAATTTTTATATCGTATTCAATATATATTATATATATATATATATATATATATATATCCTATTCTATATCTTTTTCAATTTTTTTCAGTTCTTGCTCTTTTAATTCAAATTTCTTATTCTATTCAGCTTCTATCCTCATTCCATTTTTTTTTCATTCTTTTTTCAATCTCAGCTAGTTCCAATATTTTTTTCTTTTCACTTCTAATACAGTTATTCGAATACTAAATTCCTATATTTCTCAATTTATATTCTAATCCTTCTTAACAAATACAATTTTATTTCATTTCAAATTAACTACATATATTTTCCATCCCTGTCGTGTGAGTCGAACACGCTACTAAGTGAGCTATGCTCGCCACAAACATCCACATTTAAATTTGCTATATCTGATCTGTCTGTGTCACCACATAAACTACTCCGGTCGCTTTGTTAACTTCCCGTACAGTAAGTTATTGTAATCGTGCAAAAACCGAAAATATGTATTTTTTTGCATATTTATACGTTCCGAAAGTTTTTGAACGTTTTGGCATACCTACCTTAAAAAATGGATGTGTGTATGTATGTGGGGATACAATATTTCGTCGACGTTTTTGGGAACATTTGATTTCTTTTGATGAGGAGGCGTGCTGATTAGTTTTGGGCAAAGACAGGTCCACCAATTTCGGAGATACGGAGCAAAGAGTGCAGAAATAAACATTGAGCTTTTGAGAGCACGGAGCATCCGATTTCAATAATTCAAAAACCATCTAAATTTATTGATGGGAAAACGTGGCAAAGATAGGCCCAGCTGTTTTGGAAACACGGAGCTAAATTTGCAAAAAATGGCAGTGTGTTGTTTGAATGCTATATACAATGAAGTATTATAAAACAATAAACCCCATTAGTTTGTCTATATTTTATCAATACAATCAAACTGGAAGATTTATACACTTTCTATAAAAACATAGTATAATCCATCCAAGTCTTTTTTGGTCTTTCGACTTATTGATTACGTTTCAAGTTTTTCAGATTCTTTTTAGATTCTGATTTTGTGCATAATTGTAAATAATACTACTGAGCTTATACAAAATTTTCAAATTTTCCGAGGAGAGATAGAAAATGAATTAAGTAATATTCTTCTTTAACCTGCTTTTTAAAAAGTTTCAAGTAACATTCGATGAATTATAGTAAATTTAATAAAGTATATTTTAGAGCAGGGCGAGACACAAAGGTCCATTTTGACTTTGAGCAAATATAAACTATATTGTAAAACCATAACAATTATATCACACAAAATAACACATATCAAACGAACAATTATCTGACTACGTTCAGTAAACTGTCTTCTACTTCATCATTGTAGAAATGTGTTTTTTGATGTCTTTCAAAAATGTGTTATCGAGACCTTTTTACCCTATAGGCGGGTTAACTTGAAACGGGCAGGTGGCAAAAGGTTTAATGCCTTATTATAATTTTAAAAGTATTTTACATAATAATTACATTTTTACTAATGCTAAAAAACTACCATCGGAAGAAAATACTTTTATATGGATTTTTAAAGATTACCGTTTATCTCACTCATTTTGAAGATTACAGTTTTCAAATCAAGGTTATAGCTGGTTATACATATTTTTTCCTCTACTTTCAAATATTATTGTTAAACAATGCTTAACTTTACTGATTTTTGATACATCTGTGGTATACCTTTTTAACCCCGGACCTTCATAAATTACTATCTATTCTTCGATAAATTGTAGGAAATTATAACTGGGAAAATGTTATTCGACAAAATGTTCATTTGATCGATACCAAATTTAGGTTCTGAATTTAAATAATATTAATAAAAAATAATATAACCTAGAAAATGTTTTATAAATTCCAATGAATATAAATTATACAAATGAGATCTCTCAGAGCACCGTGTTTGAGAAAAATATGCAGAAGAGTGCATTTTCATATTAACATTTCAAAAAAGTTGATATTTTGAGTCTCTAGTAACACTTGTGGCCCGTTTACTAACGTTTTTGTATATAAATAAAACTACAAACAAAACCACTTACTACAATTTAATCATAATTAAATAATATTCACGTAAAACATTAACACAACACCTATTAACGTAATTAAACATCAAACGTGAAATTACACAATATTTTTACAAAATACTAATTTTAAAAAATCACAAATGGATAGTGTGTTATTCGTCTATCCATTTGTGATTTTTTAAAATTAGTATTTTGTGAAAATATTGTGTAATTTCAAGTTAATGTTATAATACATAGTGTAGTGCATTACCATATCCTGATACCATGGATTATTAAAATTTTCCAATTTTACACTAAAATTAACTAATTGTAAGTACTATTTACTATTTTATTTTTTCTTTTCACTCCAATTCAATTGTTCTAGTTTTTAATTTTATTTTTAGTTTCCACTGAATGAAGGCTAGGATTATAGCCGAAACGTATGGATTTAAAATAAATTTTTGAAAGAAATTCATGTTTTTATTGATGTTATGCCCGATTATTAGACTTTGTTAATATATATATATATATATATATATATATATATATATATATATATATACAGTGCCGGTCCTGCCTTGCATGCGATGCATGCAAAAAATGCGGGCGCACGCCTTAGGGGGCGCCAAAACGAGTTTCGGAAATTAAATTTATAATATTTTAATAAATTATAATAAACAATCTAACTTAACTAGGGATACGGAGACACAAAAAACATATTTATTTTGCAATGTGATATTAGTAGGAACAATTATCCGATTAATAACTCTGCAAATTAGTAAATAACAGCTCTGTTTATTGCTTAATCTACTTATTCAATATTTTCTTTGTTTGAAGTTACCGTGGAATCGAAAAAGAAATTATTTAGTGTTCAATCCCATATGCGCAAACCTGCGAAAGATTTAATTAATTATTGGGCATTATTGACGAAAAATTGCGAGCTGATTTAGTTGAAACGGAACTTGTTAAAAAATATAACAAATTATAATCGGGAAAAAAATGGGAGTCAGTTCTTAGAAAATGGCATGTTTATTCTGATTATGAGAAATTGGATTGTAATTTTGCTTTTGTTCCAAATGTTTCGCTTCTGGTGAATTTTGAATGTTGAAGACATGCGTGATTAGGGTTATGGAAATGGACTAAATCTAAAAAATGAAAGCAAAATTTACTTTGGAACAAAAATCTTACGGTTTTATTTTATATCTAGTGGTGCCCATACTCTAAATTTAATAATTATTAATTATACAGAATAATAGATATAAAATATAATTAGATTTTTTTTTCAATATAGTTCAAGAAATGTGTATTTTCTTTTTTCATTTTTTACTGATTTTGGACAATACTTCTAAATACGTTAAAAAATTATCACAATCACAATTGAAACAATCTGATACTCTGAATGTGACGGGAAAACAGGGATGAATACAATTCGGGTCTTACGATATCAATAAGGAGAATTTTACGCCGCAATTTTTGATATTGTAAATAATGAAAAATTAAATTAAATTAAAATTTAAACTAGTTGGTTTGGTATTTAGCCTTGAGGCAAATTACATGAACTTCCCGATATGTGTAAAAATCGACTTAATCAAAAAAAAAAGTGTAAATAATATACTTCATCAATCCTACTTTAAAAAAAACGATAATAATTTTAGCAAAGTTTGACGAATTTTTAAAATTAAACTACTTGTTGTAAGGCCGTATATTATACAGTAAGTTCATAAGACCATGATGTATATCGCCAAAAAAGTTCCATGAAAAAAGGCTTAAATTTTTTTTTAACAGTTCATTACAAGAAAACGGCTCGGTAGATTTTCACCTAAAATTAATCAGCATCATTCCTAATGATATCTTTCGAACAGTTTTTGATTTTTCAAAATCGGTTCGGTAGGATAAGCTTAAATGTGGACGAAAATTTAACACTTTTTTTCAACAGTTAATTACAAGAAAACGGCTCGGTAGATTTTCACCTAAAATTAATCAGCATCATTCCCAAATGATATCTTTCGAACAGTTTTTGATTTTTCAAAATCGGTTCGGTAGGATGAGCTTAAATGTGGACGAAAATTCAACACTTTTTTTCA
>NW_020537146.1:0-17296 GCF_003426905.1 Ctenocephalides felis | reverse complement strand
TTCATCTCACTGACAAATTCCAATAAATATATATTGGCATCATTTGGCTTGCTTGGCCATGATGCACCCCAACAACAAAAGGTTTACTATTTGTTCTTCGATCATTAACTGGATGGCCAAAACGTACTACCAGAGTTGTGTTATAGACATTACCATCACAATTTAATTGTAATTTAATATTATTAGGGCAATTTTTGTATATTTTAGTCATTGCTCTAATACATAGAACTTGCTTACTACGCCAAATGTGCATATGAACCCCCATTAACTACCTGAATAATTCCAGTAGCATGCCTTGGTGTTCCCATTAATGTCGTACATCACATGGAAGGAAATCATCAAGTCCATGATGGTTACGAAGAAGTTTCAATAAAAGATTTACGCTATGCAAGTATTGTTTTGATTATTTACCCTATTACGCAAATCATCCTGAAGGGTTTGTGACGCAGTGTACTCCATGTTATTGTTGTCCGATTGTTGCAAATTACTATTAATTTATGTGATTCAAAATCATTATTATACAACGTTGAAGGCATGTTAATGTAATGTTAGCAATCTCTACACTATTTTCTACTATACCTCGCTATTTACATCTTTAATATGTGCAATATTTTCTTCGCTCGCTTCTTGATAGCATGTCTTCTGTTTCTTGCATTCTTTGCGAAATTATTTGTCGAATCCTCCGTTTGGATAATCCCTAATGGTTTCGCGTGTATTCAACTTCCTACGATCCATTTTTTAATTATTTTATTAAAAAATACTTAATGATTTGTTATTTGTTTGATATACTTGTAGTTGACAGCTCTATAAAACGCCACAAAATAAGTCTCTATACATGCTCTATACATTCTCTATATGTGTTGTCGAACGTTGGTCATCCTGACTTCATGATCATGCCCACCCATCTTGCTTATTTATCTATGCATCCAACACATCTACGTGATTTCCGTGATTCGTTTCATTGAGCTCGTTTTAGTTTCGAATGGTTTTCTATAGTTTGTGTAATCCTAAATTATCTTTAAAATCATCCAGTTTAATAAGTAAATTCAGTTAATTTTTCTTGGTTTATTCATAGATAAAAATGTTGGTAACATCTTAGCAAACGTGACTATTCTTATTTACAAACTTTTCGAATGTTTATGTAACCTCTTTATAGTAGAAGCAGAAAATGTACACGCACGCCGTAGTAATTTTGCAAATGAGATTGATAGGTCAGAAGTGCCTGTTGGATGGTTGATCAAAGAAGGGATCAGGTGACAAGTGCTGGTGGCCGCCAAAAGTAATATCATCATTATTATAAAAATGCAGTGCCAGATCAAACTACTTTGACGGTGCAATCGTTTCGTCGTGATGCGATATTTCGTAAGTGTACTTGTTTAGCAAAGAAAAACAACTATGTTACAGTTTAAAAACAATTGCATTGTTTAGCTTCTTACTTCAAAGCGAGGTCTTGCGCCAAAGACAGCGATTACACTTCGGAAGAAGAAAATTGGGAAAAGGATGCCGGATTAAAAAACCTAAAACATTAGATTTCAATGTTGAAGATAGTAAGTAAAACAACCTTCATATCATGAAAAAATGCAATATATATTTACAGATAAATAAAAAACAACTTTTAGATTGCCATCATGTTGACCCATCACTAATTATGTTTCATGAATCTCCACGGTGTAGTACTAGCGACGACGAAGCGCCTTTATGTGCTACATCATCAAATGTGGGCGATTATTTAAGCCCTCTTATAATACTCCAGAGCCATATGTTCTGCTGCCAGTGAAGGAAGTTTGTGAAAGGGAACGCAGACGGATCATAGTTGTTCTTCCCGAACCAATTGTAGTGAAATGTACTGGAGGTGAACATATAAATTTAAAATTCGATTATTTAATGAAAGAGCTGGCAGATAAAAATTATACTCCAAAAAATAAATGAGAATTTTTCTACTCTACCAAGAACCAGATGTAGACCAGAGCAATATGTTTAATCTGCTTTATTTCCTATAAATTCACAACAGGAATTAAATTGTTGTGAGGACTTGCTCAAAGAGGATGACTGCATTGCAGAATTGGTATACTCACATTGTATTTAAAAATAATATAAATAAGATGATTTTGCACTAACTTTTTTATTTTAACTTTAGAAAAATTATATTTTGAAAGTAGGTGGTAAGACACCTGCAGACTATGTTAGGAACATTTTAAACAAAATGTTAACAAAAGAATTGGCTGCCACATGCTCGTGGTTTGGTCGTAAGCAGAATGTAGCAGTCAACAACCTTCACATGATGAAATAGTCATAGGTAAGGTTACAAATAATTGTACAATGTTTTCTAATTCACAATATGTTGACAATGTTTATAATCTGATTGATTCAATTTAGAAACATTAACAAATAAATTAGAAATAACAGAAACAGAATTTTCAAAATAGCAGTGGAATGGTTTCGTTTCGGAAAGCAGAAGCTGATAAGACAACAGAAAAAAAACAAAAATAAGTTATTAATAGCAGTAGTATATATATATATATAATATATATATATATATGTGTGTGTGTGTGTGTTGTGTATCTTGTTACTGTTATTACATTACAAATTTATCAATATTGTATTGCATTAGTTATAGTCATGTTGATATGAAATTTATTACTGTTATTAGGTATTTTATTAGTTTAATTATAATAAATATATATAGATATATTGTGTGTGCGTGTGTATCTTGTTACTATTATTACATTACAAATTTATCAATATTGTATTGCATTAGTTATAGTCATCTTGATATGAAATTTATTACTGTTATTAGTATTTTATTTGTTTAATTATAAATAAATATATATAGATATATGTGTGTGTGTGTGTTTGTTTTCTGTTATTACATTACATATATTGTATTGCATTAGTTATGGTCATGTTGATATGAAATTTATTACTATTATTAGGTATTTTATTAGTTTAATTATAGATAAATATATATAGATATGTGTGGTGTGTGTATCTTGTTACTGTTTACATTACATTAATTTGTATTGCATTAGTTATAGTCATGTTAATATGAAATTTATTACTGTTATTAGGTATTTTATTAGTTTAATTATAAATAAATATTGTTTTCGATGGATTTTATTTACTGCACTCAATGAAAAATATACCAAAAACATTGGTAATATTTCGAAAAAATAATGTCTATTTTAACGGCAGCACATGCTGCACGAGTAGATATAGTTTTCAAATAGTCATTTAAAAGTACCAACAATTCTTGAACCTCAAAATACTGGCTGGATATTGATTAAAAAAATATTTGATTTCAATTAGTTTGTGGGAGATACCGTTCCTTCTTCAATTTTTGAATAATATCACAACATTCTTCTCGTATTGCTGAGGAGGATGCAAACGGAGCTGATCAACACATAGGCGGTAATGTTAAAATTTTTAAATTGTAATATTTTATATTTATTATATTATTAATATATTTAAATTTGTTTTTTTTTTATAGGCGATAAGTCAGGAATGCCGAATCTTATGACAATGAAGTATTAATTAGCGATATATCTGATAATGATGATTAATTCATGATAATATATATTTTATTGTGACTATTAAGTTTATTTTGACCATAATTTGTAATTTCTCATAATATAGTTTGAATATATGCTATGTTTTCACGCAACGCCTATTACTCTCGCCTCCCGCCATAGCATTTTTGCCCTCGTCTGGCAAGGGCTTATGCTAGCCAGAATGGTCTGGCAATGGCACAGACCTTTTTAGAATTGCTTAGATAAACACATATGTAAATTTCAGCTTTACAGGACAAAGTTTATTTTGGGGCATTTTTTGCTCACTTTCCGGCTCGTCTGGCAGGTACTTGTGGGTCGAAATGGTCTGGCAGATTGATTTTCGAACTTCTCAATGAGTAAATTATATCGTATAAAATTTGAACCTTACAGGAACAAGTTTAATTTTCGGGTATTTTTTACACTTTCAAACGCCTGGACGACCATGATGTGCAGGGCTAAAACCTGCCAGACTGTCGTTTCCGTACGTAGCACGTTAAGAATCATCTGTACAAAATTTTTTAGCCTTACAGGAACACCGTTATTCAAAAGGTTCACTGGCTCTTGGTCCATATATAGATATATGTGTGTGTGTGTATCTTGTTACTGTTATACATTACATTAATATTGTATTGCATTAGTTATGGTCATGTTGATATGAAATTTATTACTGTTATTAGGTATTTTATTAGTTATTATTATATAATTAATTGGATATATATATATATATATATATATATATATATATATATATATATCATATATAAAAATGAAGCTCTCTTTCAAATGTCCGAATAAAACTCGAAAACGGCTAAACCGATTTGGCCAGTCTTAGTCTTGAAAAATTCGTGCCCATCCAGAGATGGTCGGAACGGTGAGATATTAATTCAAAATCGCGTAGAAACTTTACATCTTTAATTTGAAAATTTTTGTTGAAGCATCATGTAAATAAAACAATGGACGGTGGCAATTTCGTGAAATGTCAAACGCTTTTGACAGATGATGTTCAATTACGTTTAATAGGATGTTTTACGCGAATATTATTTATTTATGATAAATTTGTATTATATACAAATATTTTTATTTATATACAAAAACGTTAGTAAACGGGCCGCAAGTGTTACCAGAGACTCAAAATATAAACTTTTTTGATATGTTAATATGAAAATGCACTTTTTGGCATATTTTTCTCAAACACGGTGCTCTGAAAGATCTCATTGTATAAATATATACTCATTGGTATTTATAAAACATTTTCTAGGTTATATTATTTTTTGTTTATCTTATTTAAATTCAGAACCTAAATTTGGTATCGATCAAATGGGCATTTTGTCTAATAACATTTTTCCAGTTATAATTTCCCAGAATTTATCGCAGAATAGATAGTAATATATGAAGATCCGTAAAGTAATATATGAAAAATCAGTAAAGTAGAGCATTGTTTAACAACAATATTTGAAAGTAGAGGAAAAAGATGTATAGCCAGCTACAAACTTGATTTGAAAACGATAATCTTTGAAATGGGGGAGATAAACGGTAATCTTTGAAAATCCATAATAAAAGTATTTTCTTCCGTTGGTAGTTTTAGCATTAGTTAAAAATGTAATTATTTTGTAAAATACCTTTAAAATTATAATAAGGCTTTAAACCTTTTGCCACGCATATAGGATAAAAAGGTCTAGATAACAAATTTTTGGAAGACATCAAACAAGCACATTTCTACAATGATGAAGTAGAAGTCAGTTTACTGAACGTAGTCAGATAATTGTTCGTTTGATATGTCTTATTTGTTGTGATATAATTGTTATGGTTTTCACAATATAGTTTATATTTGCTCAAAGTCAAATTGGACCTTTGTGTCTCGCCCTGCTCTACATATATACTTTTTATTAAATTTACTTTAATTCATCGAATGTAACTTGAAACTTTTCAAAAAGCAGGTCAAAGAAGAAATACTTAATTTATTTTTTATCTCTCCTCGCAAAAATTTGAAAATTTTGTATAAGCTCAGTAGTATTATTTAGAATTATACACAAAATCCAGAATCAAAAAAGAATCTGAAAAACTTGAAAAGTAATTAATAAGCCGAAAGACCAAAAAGGACTCGGATTGGATTATACGATGTTTTATATAGAAAGTGTATAAAACTTGCAGTTTGATTGTATTGACAAAATATAGACAAACTAATGGGGTTTATTGTTTTATAATAATTGTATACAGCATTCAAATAACACATCTTTATGCACTTAAAGTATTAATATTTTTGATTCTCTAGAAATGGTTTAGAATATACCTTATGTAGCAAAACAACGTTTGCCGGGTCAGCTAGTATATATATATATATATATATATATATATATATATATATTCTAAGTTTAGAATATTCTAAATAGAAATAATAAAATCAGTCAATATATTTTTTATTTTAATTTATATTCGAAAAATTTTCTATATTTATAGGAAATTTTATTAAATTTTTAAATTGCATCAAAGACACCTACACGTTAATTTAGTAATTTAGAAACCTAACAAAAACGAAACCGTTACGTTTTCGCGCAATTTGGAAACGTTACAAAAACGAAACCGTTACGTTTTCGCGTAACAAAACAGGCCATTACGGTTTTGAGGCGGAAATAGATACATCTGTGTGCCTCTTAGGTTACGTAACCGCTATGTTTCACGTATAATCTGTTACGTTCTATTAACGTTTCCATTACGTTTTGTGGTTTACTGGGTATGTTCTTAATAAATAATGAAAGTAATTAGAGGTAATTAGAAGTATTGTTACAATTTATATTAATAATCACAATATTTCCAAATCATAACTTTCTATTGTTTTTACTTCAGCAAAAAAATATTTAAAAATTCAAGGACTAAAATCTCCTTTATTGCCTAAAGTGTAATTCGATGAAGAATTAATATGTTTTTGGTATGGTTGAAAGGACTGCCTAGCTGTCAATAACTTGAAAATAATGAATATTATTAGAGGTAAAGTTACAAAAAATTTCAATATTATCAATAAACAATTTGTTCCAATTGTTTCTAACCTGTTTGGTTCTGTTTCAGATACATTAACCAACAAAACGCAGTGAAATGGTTTCAATTGGATAAACAAAGGTTCCCAAGAACATTCCATAATACTTATTTTCAAATTTTATAGTTAAAATAAAACAGTTAATTCCATCCTGTAAGTAGAAATTTGTTAGCATTGTTAATTTTTGTATTACTTTAATTAAATTTATAAAATTCAAATTTATATTCTGTAGTTTTGTAATTTTAAGTATATATTATGTAAATTTTGTAAATTCCTAATTAAAATATGAAAAAAAATAATATAAAAATGGTTTTTATATTTAAACAAATTCTATTAAATTTTTAAGTACATCAAAGACAACTACACGTTAATTTAGTAATTTAGAAACAAAAACAAAACCGTTACGTTTTCGCGCAACTGGGAAACGTAACAAAAATGAAACCGTTACGTTTTCGCGTAACGAAACAGGCCGTTACGTTTTTGAGGCGGAAATAGATACGTCTGTGTGCCTCCTAGGTTACGTAACCGCTACGTTTCCCGTAACATATGTAACGTTCTATTAACGTTTTCATTACGTTTTGTGGTTTACTGGGTTGTAATGGGCCGAAAATCGAAATTGAAAATTTTTACATTTGACGTTTTGAAGGTTTCTGAACATTTTGGCATACTTCAGAAAAAATGGATGTGTGTGTGTATGTATGTATGGACACAAATTTCCAGTCACGCTTTCGGGCGCACAGATCAACCGATTTGAATGGTTCAAAAAACATTCAATTCTTATTAATAGGGAGAAGAGCTGATTAGTTTTTGGTAAAAGCAGGTCCAGCCGTTTCGGAGATACGGAGCAAAGAGTGCAAGAGTGCACTTGAATAAAATTATTTTTATATGATAAATATAGCTAAAAACTCAGAAAATGAGATTTTTTTCATTTGTCCGGAAACTTTTGGCCTGTACTGTATATTTCGTGATTCGACGATATTGTAATATTAAACTGATATACTTTCATTGCTTTATTTGTAGAACAAAACAATTTGTAGAAGAACCTGCTGAACAGAATTCCTATATAATACCACAACATCTAGATAAATTATTGAGATCATATGAAAATCCAGAGTTGCGACAAGCTGTGTGCCATGGCCATCGGAATTTTATAATTCGCATGTTGTGTTATAAGCTGAACAAATATTGATTGGATCTATTATTTTACTTACAGAATTTCTGCAAATCAAAACATGAAAAAGTAGTAGTATCAAATATGCAATTAAGGCTTATTTTGAATTTCAGAGACACCACTGGCCAATCAATTCGTACAGATAAAATTTACGACGTCCTTCTAAAATTTAGAATCTAAATCAATTCTTGAAAAATGTGAATTATTAAAAAAATGATCGTTTGTGCTACCACTGCCGCAGAAAATTGGAAAGAATGAATGGCAATGATTCAGTTGAGTTTCTGGTTTGGAACTCGAACCCAAAGGTATAAAAGTATTGAATTTATAATCAACATTTTTTTGAAACAACAGAGATCCTATTGACCAAGCAAAGGAAAATATGCAGTATGGATTGGAACTTAAATCCAAGGCTATAGAAAACTAACAAAAATTGTCGAAGTTCAATATCACAAGAACGGGGCTGATTGTATTACTGGTGGCGACCAACCATGGCTTTGATGATATTAGTTAATGTATCTAACCTTAAAAACATTAATGGGAATAATAGAATGCAGCACTATGCATTTGTATTTTATTCAATCGATGCATGCGTGGATGCTCTATGAATGCGATTTATTTGTTTGATCAACTGAGAGTATGCATAAAAATAACAGTGCTGTAGTGTACAACAAACTGTAATTTTAATAAGTTATTGTGTTTCTATATGTAAGGATAAAGCACTTCTCCTAAATCTCATACCAAAACTGAAATGTGTTTAGTAATGATTCAATATGGTATTACCTATCTGTTTAAAATAAAATATCAATAATTTTCTTCCAGAAGAATTTAGTTACGCATAACCACATATTTATATTTATGTTTACATGTGCAAGATTAAGTATCGATCATTGATTTTCACTATTAAAATCATTTTCAATTATTGCCTAAAAAATTAAAACACAGTTAAAATTATTACGTGGTCACATACTAGCATTATTTCACTGAATGAAGGCATAAAGACGAAATCTCATTGATTTTAAAATTAATTTTTGAAGACATTCATGATTTTATTGATGATATCACGTATCTATCTATCTATCTATATATATATATATATATATATATATATATATATATATATCCCAGACAGCACAAGACATGCCAGGGAATGTCCCACTTGTCCTCACAATCTCCTAATATCGCGATATCCTATGAATATCCTATGAATATGCAACGGGACGTCTCAAAACCAAAGGACTCGAGCAGGTATAACGAACGGTTTAGAACATGTCGCTTTCATACGCGCACGGCTCGAGACCTCTAAACGTATATGTTTGTCCCTTTCTCTTTCGTCGCGTCGGTTTTGCGCCCTTTAAGTTTAGCGTCATCAAACAGACGCTATATGTGGAATCATCATAGTTTTTGAGTAATTGAGTAATAATAGTGAAAATTTTATTTGTTTTATATAATTATATGAGCGTGTGTTATAAATAATTAATATTATTTATCAAAATACTCTAAAATTGAGTAATAATAGTGGAAATTTTATGTGTTCTATATAATTATATGTGCGTGTGTGTTATAAATATTGCAGCAACATATTGAAAGGGGGGCAGATATAAACGATGGTAATTAAAGCTTTCTGTGTACTGTTATTTGAAATACTATGTTACTAGTACAAATAGAATTTTTAATTTAATGCTGACATTTCTACCCTGCCAGCTTATCCAGCAGCCATGCCTAATTTTGTATCAAATGCTGTGTTTGAAAGAGAATTAACAAAGAAGAAATGCTCTCCACTATGTTTGTTGGAGGAGCTTCAACTTATGGATGAGGCTATTCTTCTGAGCAAAGATATCAAAATACAATTGGTAATCAAAAGTTTATATAGATTTATTTTTATTTGTTAACTTTATCATATACTAAACAAACTTTCTCTTTATATTCTGTATTTAGCCATCAGAGTCCAGCTATGAAAATCCATTTTTGATGATGGTTTGGACAAAGAATTTTGCTAGGGACGAGGAAAGGGCAAAAATAAATTTTGTGATCTAGTGCCTTGCGATGTCATCACAGGTAATTTATATATCTTATACTTATGTTGTGTTGTAAATTATGAATTAAACTAATATATAATTAATTCCAGGAATTGCTTTGAAAAATTTGCCGCATGAGACATAGTTTACTGTTTCAGAGGCTGCAAAAAGCTGGCTGCGACGTGCCAATAAATATTATACAAGGTATTTTTGTGAGATGTGTACTATATGTTTCTCCTATTTACAAAAAAATCATGATTATTGAATGGTTAGTTGTATCAATGTTAGTGCAAAATTTGTGCTGTGTACACATTTTTAGATGTAAAAAACCAAGTTTAATATTCACTCGTAATGACATCAAATTGTGTCGATATATTTGGAATTAGAGATTATTTTATAAATCTCTGTCTATTTTGATTGATGTATCGCTCTTAAAGAACTTACTCATATATATATACATATATATATATGCATTTATTCATTTGTTTTCTATTTCAGGAGAGAAAATCAACCATGAACTAGGATTGAATGCCGAATTAATTATATTTTTAATATTGTAAAATAAGTTATTTTGAATTAAAGTTGTATATATTAAATTTTGTTATAAAATTATCTCAGGATTTTGTTATTTTGTAATAAAAGTTTACTTTGTGAAATTGTGTTCTTTTATTTTATTTTTAATCCAAATTTATTTTTCATCTAAAAAGTAAAAAACAATTCCATAATTATATCCTATTCATGTCCGGTTTATGTCCGGAATATCCCGCGCGGGATATCCTACAGAACGTCCCATAGGTGCGACATATTAACATGTTTCGGATAAGATCAGGATAAGCGGGATATCCGTAAGGCTATCGCAGGGACAATGAATGTCTGCGCGTGGATATCCTGTGGACGTTTTCCAGGATGTCTTGTGTTGTCTGGGTATATATATGTTCATTAATTATTACATTGATTGTTTGAATAGAAGATAGCAATTTGTATTTGAAATTGATGCTATAGTCACCAGGGTAATTTAATAGTAAATTTTGTGATTCAAAAATTTTGCAATGTTAAATACAAGTGCACTGCTTAATTTATAGAGAAAAACAATTTGCCAGCATTGTTAACATAGGATAAGTTCCCAAGCTCAGCTAATAATGGTTCTTGGGTGTCATGCTGGTGGCGACCAAAAAGTATTAAATATCAAGTTCAAATTTGATAATGTTTTGTTTTGAAACATTTAAAGAAACCATTATTATAAACTTATTACAATGAGTATCTGTTAATACACTTCAATTTCAATTCCAAGTTCCATTTGATATGAAGATAGATCAATCTCGAAAAAGACCTGACTCTGCCCTCGATATATACCTCAGCTAGATTAGTTGTGCACTCAATAGAGTGGCATCTATTATAATTTTTAAAAATTCAGCCAATTTATTTATGTGTGTGTGTTAATATATTATATATATATATATATATATATATATATATATATATACTTATATATATATGGTAATGAAAAAATAAAAATATTCAATGGCAGCTTCTGCTAAATTTTATAGCATCGAACAAATTTTTCCTAAAACAATTTTTACAATGCAAAAGTATGTCTTAAATTGAAAATATTTTCATAAATGTATCAGGAATTAAAAATTTAAAAGAAGGTAATTGAGAAAATGTTATGTAGTAAGTGTAATTTTTGTTAATATTAATTTTATGGGGTGACCAGAAAGCAAAGTACCGTCTAAGTATAGTAGAGACTATGTGAAAAAAAAATCATAAAGTTCATGTGAGGTCTACTTTTTAACATGAGAAAATATAAAGTTATATATATAAACATACTTTTTACTTGCAGGATCCGACAATAAAAGCAGATCAAATGTCTAGAATTTCATTCATGGAATTCTGGCAGAATGTGCCTTTAAGTGTTTCGATAACATTTTTGCTATTATTAAGTATTTTTGATAATACTAATCAGGATTATATCCATCGCAATAAAAAAAACTTGCAAGCACTTACTTGCTAAAAATTATTACTCAGTGTACCTTGCATTGCTATAAAATGTAGGATAATTTTGTTCGACAAGACATTAACAGGACTCTCCATTATGTTAAACAAAATTTCTTCACGACATCTGAAAGTAAAGAATATTATAGTAATTCATGTATAGAAATAAAATATTTTAAAATAGTCTCAAAAGGAAAGAAAATTAATGTCAACTACAGTGTTAAAATAGAATATGCATCATTAGTCATAGCGTTTCTATGAAATTGGAAATGATATCAATAAATAAAGTACGTGCGTATTTACATAATAATCATAAATAAAACAAACATTGTGTTTTATATTAAATCAACAGCGTGTTGCAACAAAAGCAGAAAAGCACGAACATTTTTAACGAATATTTCATATATAAAATCAAAGCGAATACGAAATAGAATGCTGTCAAATTCTTTGTTTTTGTTTCACGTATTGAATTAACAATTCATCGAAATACTAACCAAAAATCTGCAAACAATTTTATCGCCAATTTAGGCCATTTGATTATTTGTCTTCCAAAGCACTGAATTTAAATAAAATAGAAATAAACACCAAAACACAAAAACATTGAAACTAATGCGCAGCACGAAGCAACTAATGATCACACAGAACACGTGACTTGAACACGACCACAGATTAATAGATACACTCACTCGACTAGACGCAGGTCTGCCAACGGAGGCAAAATGCCAATGGCGCCAGATTCAAGTTCATCTTTTGCGGAGTGAAATGCTAGTACAGAAATCTCTCCTTGCATTATATTGAGCTTGGCTAATATATAATATGTAGACAATTGTAAATCTGTAAATAGTCTTTATATTAAAATAAATTTTATTTTTTAACTTCCCGTAGAGTAAGTTATTGTAATCGTCCAAAAATCGAAATTGAAAATTTTTGCATTTCTCGACGTTTTGAAGGTTTCTAAACATTTTGGCATACATCAGAAAAAATAGATGTGTGTTTGTGTATGTATGGATACAATTTTTCGCCCACGTTTTCGAGCGCACGGATCAACCGATTTGAATGGTTCAAAAATATTCGATTCCTATTGTTAGAGAGATGTGCTGATTAGTTTTTGGCAAAGACAGATCCAGCCGTTTCTGAGATACCGAGCTAAATGTTCGAAAAATGGCAGTTTTTGAGAGAAATAGACATCCGAACGGCACTGATGGCACAAAATCTGTACACACACACACACACACACACAAACCTACTTTTTCCGAATTTGGTCGCATTCTATACAGAATGGCTAGAAACGTCGAGAAAACATAAAATCGTCGAGAATCGGATTTTTTTATGAAAACAAACTTCTCCTTCGGGGAGTAGTTAATAACCGAGTAATGTTTAAAATGAATTTAGAACAGTATCATTTTATTTGATTTTGATTATTGTGCTGGTTACCATTTAGATCCATACTTGAATAAACAACTTGAAAAAATGCTTGAATAGAACATGTACTAGGTTATTGGTGCCATATTAAATCAATTTACAAGTGTTTCAAAGTTTCAAAATACAAGTGTCCAATATACCAATTGAATGGAAAAATAACGTCAAATACCTGGGTGTTACACTGGATCAAAAATTAACTTTCACTAAGCACATCAATAAATAGTAATTATGATGCAATAAACGCACTAAAATCCCTACTTCACCGAAATAGTGTCCTATATATCTTATATTAATAAGGCCAATAATTACTTATGCGTCACAAATCTGGATCACCACATACAATAGTAATATTCGTAAGCTGTAAATTTTACAAAATAAAGTAATACGATTAATCCTAAATGAACACAGAGACCCAATTACCAAACACTTTAAATCCAATAAATACCTTCACGAAAAATCCAATCTGCAACCGATAATATATACCATTCTGAGTATGACGGCGAAATTCTTTGAAAACTGCAAAAACAGCCCAAACCCAATTATAAAATACCTGGGAAGAATTACTGGTAGTGGTACGCTATATACGCATTGCCAAATCATTTGGTATACGAGCAGTATTCCAAATGATATAGTCACAGCTAGTCATTATAATATATTTCAGTTAGTGTTAAGAAGCTTCATTTTTATCTCTAGTTGTAAGTTGTAATGTAACAAATAGTGTTTTTTGTTTCATATTTTTCACTTACTGTTAACATTATTCTTAATCAACATATATAAATTGCAAAAATACCTATTTGGTAGAAATGCATAATGTATTACACTCGCATTGTACCACATATTGATTGAAAAATAGAAATTTATCAAGTCAAGTCAGTCATTTGAGAAATAATAACAATAAATATTGTCTCTTTTTATTTCTGTAACTTATATATTGTAAGTACAAGTTATATTAATGATATACTTTAATTGTTTATTGTTAGTTCAAAATGCTATATTTTACCACAGTTCGCATCAAGCAACTTATAGTGGGTGTTACTTGGTAACTTGTTATCAGTTACTAGTGAATCATAATACCGAGGGTTATATAACAAAATAATCAAATGCACCCGCAAGGGTTTTCATACAAATTTTCATAATAAAGTGAATTAAATATTTGTAGCGACCCTCCTTATGATTACCATTGTAATAGAAACCAATGGTAATACAACCAATAGGATACGTCCACTTAGTTAAGGTCGGGGTATATAACCCAGATCTATTATTATCGAATACAGACACTTATCGCATGTCCTCTATCAATATAACATGTAGTGTATAAGTATAAACTAGCTGTAAGTGGAATTCTGTCTTAAGGAAATTAAGGCATCGTGCCTTAAGGCAAATTGCTGGAACTTCCCGTACCAAAAATTATTATTTTTTTAAAAATTAACATTAACATTTTTGAAAAAAATTTACTTTGAAAAAATAAGATTTTTGAGAAACTATAAATTGGACAAAAAATAACTTTTTAATAAAAAAAAAAATTAAAAAAAAAAAAATTTAATTTTTTTTTTTTGAAAAAATTTTTTTTTTCTTTATTTTGACATATTGTGGAAGATCTGAACTTTTTTTCAAAGCAATCGTACTGCTTTATCTGCATAGGGACAAAATATAAAGCGCGTAAGCGCCGCGTCGCTGTCTAACGCATAAGTATTGGTACTGAACCCATAGGAATGTTAACAAAATGTATACTTATTGTTAAAATCTCTATAAAATATCTGATAATTTGATGTGCATATGTCCAATGATCATTTTTGACTCCCAAATGGCTCATTTTTTTACTTTTTCCTCCATATTTCCGAAACCGCTAGATCTACCTACATGAAAATTTTATCGATTCTTCATCTTGTCAATACAAATGAAATTTTGAATTATTCAAATCGGACGCTCCGTTCTCTTAAAAACTAAGTTACCGTTTTCGGCACTTTTTGCCCCGTATCTTCGGAACGGCTAGACCTGCCTTTGCCAAAAACTAATCAGCACGTCTCCTAATCAATACGAATCGAATGTTTTTTGAATTATTCAAATCGATTGATCCGTGTTCCCGAAATCGTCGACGAAAATTTGTATCCGCACATACATACACACATGTACATACATACATACATACATACATACACACACACACACACACACACACACGAGAGCTCTCCTGGAGGTGGTTCACTCAGTCCTGCTTTACGGAGCGGAAATCTGGGCGCATACATTACAACAGAAGACGTATCGCAAGAAACTGGCAGCAGTACAGGAGCACTTAGAGTGGCTTGTGCCTATCGCACAGTTTCCGAAGACGCAGTGCTTGTTATAGCTGGAGCTCCGCCTATAGACCTTTTGGCGATCAAAAGGGCCAGGTTGTATAACCTCAAAAAAGGAGGCCTCAATGCCAGCGAAGCGAGGGCAATGGTGAGAAAGGACACCCTGAAGGAATGGAAAGTAAGGTGGCAGGCGTCTGGTCGTGGTAGATGGACAGCACGTCTGATCCCTAATATCGAGGCCTGGCTCGCCAGGAAACATGGCGAAACAGACTTCTTTCTAACTCAGATGATGACGGGTCATGGCTCGTTCAATGCATATCTCTTTAGGTTAGGCTTGCACACATCACCGACGTGCAAATACTGTCCGGAAAAAGCCGACGATGCTGAGCACACCTTTTTTAAGTGCTCGCGCTGGAAGAACTTCAGGGCTGACACCGAATTGCCCCTGGGAAGGGCCCTTAATCCCCAGAACATTGTAAATACCATGCTGCAAAGCAAGGAAAACTGGCCCGAGGTAGCAGCTTATGCACGGCGCCTCTTGACAGCAAAAATCGCCGAGAGGGACCAATAAACTTAGGAGCTAACGTCACGTGACGCAACACGGACTGGGTTGAAGTAATGCTAACGCGGTTCCGACCCAGTCTTCCCCGTGATCATATGCGGGGAAATGAGGAGAGGAGGTTTTTTAGTGGGTGGAAATCCCACACTACCGTCCATCATCTTTTAAACACACGGTGTCTTTGAAAGATTTTTCCTTCTCTATATAAAAAAAAAAAAACACACACACACACACACATACATCCATTTTTTCTAAGGTATGCCAAAATGTTCAGAAACCTTTGAAACGTAAAGATATATAAAAATTTTCATTTTCGATTTTTTTGCGATTACTATAACTTGCCCTACGGGAAGTTAATAAACATCCGTTATCATTATCAATTTGTTGTTTACCCACATATTCATTAAACAATTACTAAATAGTGTAATATAAATAATGCCACATTGTTTACCAATTTAGTAGTGAACCCCTTTGGGGTTCGCAATGAATAATTTAATTAATAAGTCCGCCAATGTAATCGCCGACGATTCGCATACTAGTTCTGAATTTTTTTCAGAACAGTTACGTAAACAATCTGCAAATTTAACTAATGCATCAACAAACTTAATAATTAATACTCCCATACAGTCAACAAGTGTAATGAAAGTTGAAGCGGAATCTAGCAATTCGAATAAAAACAAATGACATGTTTTCATTTACTACTGAATTTTTATCATTAGTTTGATTGGAATTTGCCTCTTCAATTAAATCTGCTATTAACTTTTTATTTATACTTTCCGATCTATCATTTCCCAAGGGGCCCCCGAGCCAGGGGGCCCCCCAACAAGCACAATCAGAAAGCAAAACAATATTTAAAAAAAAAGAATAATTTTACCGTAGTTTGCATTTACTTTTATTATCGAGCCTTATTGAACTTCAACGTGTAAGCTAACGTTTTAAGAGAATTGAAATTTGCTGCAATATTTCTGCAAGCTCTAGCAATCAATTTATTCAATAAAGTTTTGCACATTCGATAAGCTAATATTCTTGTCAACAAATTTACAAAACTAATCCAGATGGATTGCAATAACTATTTCAAAGAACAAAAGACAAAAGATAATGAAGCGTTATTATGACGAGTTATTGCAAGTTATTATGATGAGTTATTACAAGATGAGAGAATTTTGACCTGTAATTCACAAACCAAACAAAGATTTCAAAAAAATTGCGAAGTAAATAGTAACATTTGTTTTTTGAAATGGAGAATTAATAAACGTTTCCGGAA